>NW_024412416.1:9868071-9993887 GCF_014898765.1 Herpailurus yagouaroundi
CCCCGTCTGAACACAGGGCCGGCTCCCCTCTGTCCTCAACATGGTTTATTCCTCCTGCCACTCCCTTCTGTTTTAATTAGAATCGAATGTTTCCTGCTTCCAAGGTTCCCAGGCATCTCTCAAGGGATCAGAGAGGCTTTAATCACCATACAGCCTCCTGAGTCCCAACATCGTCTAACTACTGACTGAAACGGAGATAATCTCTATTGCCTTAACGGACATTTTGTGCCTTGCAGTGAGGCAAACAAACAGCAAGGTCTCTGCCCTCAACAAGTGTATATAATTAGAGAGAAACCGGTTTCAAAATAACGTAGCTGTCTGAAATGTTGTGGGACCTATAGATTAAACTATTTTATTTCCGACGATCTGCTGACTTTGTGCCACAGGCTGCAGACCTAGGCTTCTTCCTACTGTGTCTGCACACAAAAGCCCCCCCCCCCAAAGGTTTGGAATCTTCCTTATAGTACTCTGTTCTTTCTTGCAGAACAAATGCTCTGGGTGGGGGAAAAAAGGTCTCCTTTGCTTCCCCCTCTGGATCTGTTCAGCACTTTCCACAGAACACAGTCTGCGGTCCTGGGCTTTGGCTGCTGCTGTGACAATTCCAACTTTCTATCAAAAACATCTGGAACCACGGAGCAGTTATGCTGTTAGGATTTTGAAACACAGCAACCAAACCAATCATTTTATATTCAAACCAGAGCTGAGAGCTATGAATTTTTTTTAATGTTTCTTTATTTTTGAGAGCGAGCGAGCGAGCGAGCACACAAGAGAGCATGCGAGCATGAGCAGGGGAGGGGCAGAAAGGGAGACAGAATCGGAAGCAGGCTCCAGGTTCTAAGCTGTCTGCACAGAGCCTGATGAGGGGCTCGAGCTCATGAACCATGAGATCATGACCTAAGCCAAAGTCGGACACTTAACCGACTGAGCCACCCGGGCGCCCCAGCTACGAATTTTTGTTTTGAGAAAATTTCCCCTTTCCTTTAATTTTGGAAACTTGTAGTAAAATATGTTTATCATTTATAGCCCCTTAGGGTAGTAGTTATTTACAAGATTAATTGTATCTCCCTTGTCTCTGCATCCTCTGTCCCACTCTCCCAAATTCTTCAACAGAAGCAACCACTGCTTTTACTCTGTTCATACCACAGGCCCAACATATGTTCTTCAAGATTCCAGAAGAGGAAGTAGAAAAATATTTTCTGCATTTAAATTTAACTACAGCATTTCTGTTCGTGAATTAAATTTTCTCTTGATTTATTTAATTATAAGATCTAACAACTTACCCAAATTATGTAAGCAATTCTTCTGGGGCAACGCTCTTTGGCTCCTTTTGTTTAGTTAGGGCAGAATCCAGTCTCGAGTCCCACAGTCAAGTTTCTGAATTAGGACACCACCTAGTGGGTATGCCGAAGTCCCAAAGAGAACACCGAAAGCCAGGAAGCACTGCAGGGGGGGGCTGGGGAGAGTCCACTACTACTAAGTATTTTTCCTGTAACACCAAAGGGAACAGCAGCAGCACGCGACTGGACGCTGGCTAAGTAACCCCCCAGTGATGGATTCCGTCCCTGCAGGGAACACAAGGAACCACGGTGGAAACCAAGGGCTCCTTCTATCCTAGGTGTGCCATGGTCTCACTGAGCGACTGGCAGAATTAGCCGGACTCTCTGGGCCTAGGTTTCCAGAACTGAAAAACAACAGGGGCTGGACACTATCTGGAGTTCCTTCTTGGTCGGATATGGTCAGTCTGAGACTAAGAAATCTTTATCACCTGCCACACAGCTCATAGGATGTGGGTAGATTCAGAGGAGAAAAGGGAATTGAGAAATTCTCTCAAAATCCGTTGTAGAAAACATGTAGTGTGTTTTTGCATCACTGTATTTTCCTCCTCCACTTTCACATGAAATCAGAAGGAAAAGTCTACCACAGTTAATTTTCATTTATCTGTGATTTCATCAACTTAAAAATAGTGAGTCATCCAGAGTTACACGTCTGATGGTGGCAAAAGTGACTAGAATACAGCTAAAATACTTCACCTCCACCGGGACAATTTGAGTCTGCTTAGAACAAGAGACTGTTTCATGTATGATGGTTGCCTGACTGAGAGGAGAAAGGAGGAAATTAATTACAGTGGCTGCAAAGTCACTGTTTCCGTGTGGGACTTCCTTTTTAATTTTAACTTAGGTGTCTGAGCACTACAGGTCCAGGGAGGCCTACCATCCCTCCCCCCAACCCCTCCACTCAGGCATTTCTCTGACTTTAGAGGTTCCAAGAAGGTGAAAAAAGCACAGGGGAAGGCCTTGGCCTGGCAATCAACCAGCGTTTCTCGATTCTCTCTCGTTAACATAATTCTCCTTAACATAGCGTGGGTGGTGGCAAAGCAGCGCCTTCTTCGCTTTAACCCCTTCCTGCCTTTGCAAGAAGAAACCTGAAGACCATTTCGCCCGCAGCAGCAAATTATCTGACCATAGTAACAATGGCAAAAAGAAATTAAGACGGAGGAATATAAAACAACAATAAAGCTTTAAAAATGTCTTTTTCCTTAAAAAAAATTTTTAATTATTTTTTGTAGAGACAGCGTGAGCAGGGGAAAGGTAGAGGGACACAGAGAGAGAATCTTAAGCAGGCTCCACACTCAGTGCAGAGCCTGACACAGGGCTCGATCTCCCCACTTCAAGATCATGACCTGAGCCGACATCAAGAGTCAACGCTCAACTGACTGAGCCACCCAGGTGCCCCTAAAAATGTCCCTTTACAAGCTTTTGCTCCTCCCGGGAAACAGGTCTCAAGGAACATGTCCACAAATGTTAAATTTTACTAAAATTGCCAACAGCTTGGTGAAATAAAAGGAGAGGGAGGGCGGAGAAAGAAGGGGGCAGATTCACAATGTCGGGTGCAAAAGTGGTGACAGGATAGTTTCTTCTGCGGCATAATTTATTAATAACGACGTGTCCTGAGTACTTCCTGTCTGCCAGGTGCTTCCACGTGTACGACCTCATTTATTCCTCATCAAAAGCTCTAAGGTCACTGTCTGCCTTGTGGCGGAGAAGACCTGCACTCAGTGTTTCAGTCAGTTGTGTAAGGTCACACAGCTGATAAAATGAGTTTCCACTGAGCTCCATTCTGTGAATCTTCTTTCTGTCCGTTATGCATCTTATTTTGCTTTGAGTAATCCCCCAAAGTTAAAGAAATGAAACTATCGTTGAGAAAATGGAAGTTAAAAAATTGAGGAAAGAAAACTGAGAATTCATCACTCGTACCAGTAGCTCAGGCTTGACTCTACACAAATGCCAGAGGTTAGAAAACAGTTTTCCTCTTTCAATAAACATGACAAACGGATCCTCATTTTAGAAAGTTCAGGTGGAGAGTGTATCATTACGCTGAACAGAGTCAACTTCTTGGTCGACATTTTCATCCTGAACGTTTCCTTTTTTTTTTTTTTTAATTTTTTTTTCAACGTTTATTTATTTTTGGGACAGAGAGAGACAGAGCATGAACGGGGGAGGGGCAGAGAGAGAGGGAGACACAGAATCGGAAACAGGCTCCAGGCTCTGAGCCATCAGCCCAGAGCCCGACGCGGGGCTCGAACTCACGGACCGCGAGATCGTGACCTGGCTGAAGTCGGACGCTTAACCGACTGCGCCACCCAGGCGCCCCTGAACGTTTCCTTTTTTTAGCCGCTCCTCGCTAACAGATTACAAAAGTCAGGACGAACACACCCAACACAGAGAATGAAAGATTTCTGGATTCGGACAACTAACCGCCAGCCAGGCCCTCTTTAGGTCGAATGGGTCTACGGCTCCTAGCTCTTCTCTTCGGAACAAACATTAGCTATTTCTTGTAGCAGCGTTTCAAGCATGTGAAGACAAGCATCAGGACTCACCGCCCTCCTCACAGCTTTTCTCCTGGACCACGATTCCCACGGCCGCTCCTCCCGTCACAGGGAACCCGACGGAGGACTCTCAGTGCTTCTGGTGACGGTGAGCCCGGGACGATCAAAATCAAGCTTAACTCGAGTACCACCCCAAGTAGGAAGATCCAAGCCTCTGATGAAATAGGCTCACTTCCCGTATTTTTTTGTTTGTTTGTTTGACTCAAATCAGATCTTCTTCATACTGTAACCTTGTGGTTTTATTTAAAGACCCACCTCACATCTTGCCCTTCTGTATTCTCACTGAGGTTACTGTTTTAGCCTAAAAACAGCATCTTGAATCTAGATTCCATCATTGAAGTAGCAGCTGTCCATCCAAACTCTGTGTCATCTGTGAGCCTGAACAGCAAGGCTAACAACGGAGACCCAGAGATATCTCACTAAAAGCACCCCCTGGAAGGCCGTCGATGCAAAGGGTGCTCCTGATATCAAGTGTTGTTCCATCAGCTACAAAAAGCCAATTGAACCTTGAGTCCCATTTCTTCGTGTCTTTACTATATGGAACAGTCTGTAGAATTTCTTGCCGAAAGGAACACACCAGATCTATGGGATCCTCCCGTTCTACCCGTCTGTGACCCTCTTCAAAGGAGAAATGAGACACCACCCACGCAGTGCACTGTTTGATGATCATTTCTCTGTGTGGTCATGTACTAGATTTGAAACCAGATGCCAAAGATGGTCGTATCTGATCAACCATAAATCATATTCACTGTTCTTTTTTTTTTTTTTTTTTTTAAAGTAGGTTCCACACTGGGCGTGGATCTCAACGCAGGGCTTGAACTCACAACCCAGAGATCAAGACCTCAGCTGAGATTAAGAGTTAGATGCTTAACTGACTGAGCCACTCAGGCACCCCATATCCTTTATTATTTCTAAATCTCCTAGCAACATTTATTTTTAGCATGACCAGTATGAGTACATCACATAAGACTGGGCAGCACTGACGAAATTAAACAAAAACTACTCTAATTTTTTCCTCATAATGGTTCAATATAAGAGCTTTTCACATTTAGACATCTTTACCAACTTCACAATCCTATAATTGCAAACTCTTAAGAGGTTGAGTAAAATGACTATAAAGAACAGGACCTCTTTCTCCCCAAAGCATTAATAAAAAAAGGGATATGCTCCCTCCACATTTTTTTATTCTTCAACACACCAACTATACTACGGACACTAAAATGTATTCTGTACACAAAAGTGTATTTTTGTTATTTTTCCTACCCAAATAGTTTGCACATACATTTACAAGTGCAAAAAGCCTGAGGTTCAGGCTAAACTTCCGGTCATAACTTCTATTTCAGATGGTAACCTAGGCCTTGAAAAATATTTTTGTAGCTATCGCTTAAATAACCCTTAAGCATCTTAACTGAGGTATGACTGACATGCAATAAGTTGCACCTATTTCAAGTATACTAAGTATTTTGTAAACATTTAATTTTTAAATAGAATTTTCAAATCTTCCCAAAGAATGTGGCTTTAAGATATATTGAAATTTTTAAAACACGGACTGCTGAGAAAGCTAAAAGTGGCGAATTTCATGTAGAATGCTAAAAATGGCAAATTTAGGGGTGCCTGGGTGGCTCAGCTGGTTAAGTGTCTGACTTTGGCTCAGGTCATGATCTCACGGTTCATGAGTTCGAGCTGTGCTGACAGCTCAGAGCCCGGAACCTGTTTCGGATTCTGTGTCTCCTTCTCTCTTTGCCCCTCCCCCGCCTGCACTCTGACTCTGACTCGGTCTCTCTCTCTCTCTCAAAAATGAAAAAAAGAAATATTAAAAAATTTTTAAGAATAAAATAAAAATGGCAAATTTAGTATCAGTAACAATTTATTTATTTATTTTTAAATGTTTTATTTATTTTTAAGACAGAGAGAGACAGAGCTTGGGAGGGGCAGAGAGAGAGGGAGACACAGAATCCGAAGCAGGCTCCGGGCTCTGAGCTGTTAGCACAGAGCCCGATGCGGGGCTTGAACTCACGAACTGTGAGATCATGACCTGGGCCGAAGTCGGACGCTCAACCGACTGAGCCACCCGGGACCCCCTCCAAGTATCAGTAACAATTTAAACAACCAAGAAATTTCACATGGGAAACTCATCATACTGGTACGAGTGTATACTCCAACTTCACGCGTCACTGACCTAAACCTTTAACAAGCTGATTTTCAGGAAATGAAGTTAGACAAGTATTTACTGAACACCTATGCTTGGCACTGAGCATACAGCAGCAAACGAGACATTAAGGAGCTATGATAAGATGCAGGGCGTGTTCACACAGAGGAATCACAGGACACAAGGACATTTGCCTTTAGACGGAACAGGCTCTGAGGGCCAGAAGAGGCTTGCTGTGGAGATGCTGACTACTCTGGGGCCCTACGGATGAGTAGGAGCTCACCAGGTGAGAGGCAGGGAGCCCCAGGACCGGGCTACAGAGAGGCATTCTGTGCACATGCTGGCAGAGGACTGAGTGCTAGCACCCAGAGGCGAGAAAGAGCGAGTGGCAAAGGTGTGTCCCGCGGAGCAGAAAAAGGCAGCTCCAGATGAACATGCTACTTACGTGGAGAAGTCTGCATCACTGCAACAAGAAAAAGCCATGGAAGGGTTGTTAGCTAGAGAAAGGCATTTAGAGTTCTGTTTTCAAAAATACCATTTTTCTAGAGCATGTTCCTAGACAGGAGGGAGAAGACGAGACTCAGGGAGACCGGTCACAGAGCTGTAACACATGTTGGATGAGAGGGGAGGGGAGTGTGAATTCAGGTGATGAAAGTGGAGATCAAGAAAAGGAAATTAGAGTCTGACGATACTATAACCGTTAACAGGCAGTGGGGGTGGAGGATGAGGCGGAGAGCAGCGCTGTCAGACCAGGACTCTGCCCTGGGCAACCAGACAAACAGTGGGGTGGAGCCCAAGGAGGCAGCAGGGAGAGATCAGATGAGGAGGCAGGTTTTTTCGTTTCTGTTTCTTGTTTGGTTTTGTTTATTTTGAGAGAGGGAGAGAGAGACAGATCGAGAGCATGTGAGCAGGGGAGGGGCAGAGAGAGAGGAAGAGAGAGAATCCCAAGCACAATCTGTGCTGCCAGCTGAGAGCCCAACATGGGGCTAGAACCGTGAAATCATGACCCAAGCTGAAATCAAGAGTTTGATGCTTAACCGTCTGAGCCATGCAGGCGCCCCTGATGACGAGTCAGTTTTAGATGCAGAGAATCCGAGGATCTCAGAGACATCTGAGCAAAGCCCTGGTAAGCAGGCAAGCGTGTGCGTCTGGAGCTCAGGAGAATGGCTGGGATTGGGTGTTCAGATTTGGGAATCAACACACAGACGGGACATCAGGGACACTTTCAAAAGAGGGAAAGATTTCAAAGAACAGCAAACAGCACCAATGCTGTAAAAAGCTCACGCAAAGTAAGAGATTTGGATTTTGCTACATAAACGTTCCACAGACCTGGGAGAGGCGGGTCTGGGGTAGCAGAGCAAGGACGGCCGATGTAAGTATTCTAGAGTGTCACAAGGGAACATTTAGGTTCTGTCTGCACACTCCACTTTTCTCAGCCGTCTCTTAAGAAGTCCTTCCTATGAGAGAAGGTATCTTAGTGAATCCTTCCACCATGTTGCTATAGGAGTACTAACCTGGTAATAAATACTTTAGGCTGCAAAAGACTTTCTGAGAAGGAACTGAAGCCTTAGCAGAGAAAAGGGACCTATTAACACAAAGTGAGTTCTTTGCAATATGTATGCCTGTTCTTTTGTGCACTTTGAATTTTTTCCTAGAGGTTCTATCAGAGACCAGGAGAGAACACTGGAATGTACACACTGCTATCTTGGTTAGGAATATGGACAAGCGCTTGGTAACAACTGGAGGAGGGAAGCGGGGTGGAAATGGGAAAAGAAGGGCATGGCCAACAAGTAAGAAACTCCCTTTCCATACGAACATCTATGGAAATCAGAACAACCCTTACTCTATAAAACAAAGGCAATGAGATCAAGGGAAACAACACTGACATTTGGTGACCAGAATTTCCTAATGGGATTTTGTCATCACCAGCCAGTCATGGTCAGTTAGTAGTGAACCAGTGAAGATGAACAAATTTTTTTTTTACCATTCAACTAACACTGAAATACCTGCTGGAGTTAGGTGGCTCTGTAAGGCGTTAGGAGCTATAAAGATGGATGAGATGTTTCCTGGGCCTCAAGGAAGGGGCAATGGCAGGAAATACAAGTATAAGACAGCCTGGGTAGTACAAATGAAATGCGGAAATTCCAGCAAAGGAACAAGGATTTCTGGCTGCACTGATTGGGTAGAAAAATCCCACAAAGGTGGGCGTTGCCTGTGAAGAGTGTGAGAGAGGGTACAGATGTCGACGAGTGGCAGGTATGACGGAAGACTAGCCAAACTGTCTAGTTACATGCGTCAAATCCTATAAGGGAGCGCTATTAACATTAGCCTGGGAAAGCATTAACAGCCTAGATTATAAAAGCATATGATGTCATGTCAAAAAGTTTAGACTCTATTGAGAGGCACCTGGGAGCCAGTGAGGACTCTGCAGCAGAGAAGCAGTATGACTTGTGCTGTAATTCAGGAAGACCGTACACAAGTCTTTAGCCACATCAAGCCTCGTCTCCTCATATGGATGTCTCCATGGTCTTAGCCAGTCTTATTCACTACTATTCCCCTAGGTAGACATACCGTTGAACTCCCAATGTTCTATAATCAGGACATGGTTCTTTTTTTTTTTTTAATGTTGATTTATTTTTGAGAGAGACACACAGCATGAATGGGGGAGGGTTACAGAGAGAGGGACACACAGAATACAAAGCAGGCTCCAGGCTCTGAGCTGTCGGTACAGAGCCCGATGTGGGGCTTGAACTCATGAACTGTGAAATCACGACCTAAACTGATGTCAGATGCTTAACCAATTGAGCCACCCAGACACCCCAGTACGTGGTTCTTCCTACCTCAACGCCCCTGGCTCTTGGGAACAGTTGTGGGCTATGAAACTCCCTACCTTGTCTCTTCACCTTAGCCAAAATCCACCCCTCAAATCCTACTTTCCTAATGAGGGAATCTCTGCCCACTCTAACCACCTTAAAACTCTGTCCTTTGTACTTTGACGGTCCTTAACTCTGTTACATTCACTCTACAGTGTTCCGCCCTGTCTTGCTCTTGATGCTGTACCTTGACTCTAAGTGGATGCTGAGTTCCCTAAAGGCAACAGGCCCTTCAGTTTCTCTTGCAGAATGCCAAAAATGGCACCAGATACTCAGAGGCTAGATGACTAACTGACCACATACTTATTACCACAGTCATAATCCTCAGACTTTTCCAATGGCTGGCCAGATTTAATACTTAAATGGGAGAACAATTTTTTTTTTTTTTTTTTTTTTTTTTTTTTTTTTTTAAATCAGAGCTAACATATAGAAAAGGGGGTAGTCTAAAAGACTCTCTGAACTGAAAGGTTAAAAGTCCTGGTCAGACTTGAAAACTCGTGTTCAAAATAATCATACCCTCAGGAAAATTCCGAATCCCACATAAAATGCAAATGTATTACTTTAGGAAGTTACTCAACTTACTCTTATTTTTCACTTCATGGCAAAAAGAACAGCCCTAACACAGTCAGTCAGACAAGCCAAAAAGTGATTCAGCTTCCCATGAAAGACTTCCCTCATCCCACCACACACCACCGGACAGTCATGCCTTCCCAAAAAATGGAGAGGCAGAACTTGCTCTTTTCATCAACTGTCCAAAATACAAAACAAAGGGAAAAGAGAAAAAAAAATCCTTCAAGGAAAAAAAAAAACCCAAAAACCTTACTCTTTAACACTACTGCCAGGTCAATTTTGGCATCTGCTTATTCCCAAAAGAACAAATCTGGTTTTGCTCATTTACAGTCTTCTCTTTGGAGCTTGCACTTGATAATTTTATTTAGCTAGAACAGATACCTTGGTGTTCTGAAAATTTTTAAGGAAGTACAGCATAATTGTCTACCTCAGATGAAATTTAAGAATTTGTTTCAGAAGAGCTGTTAGCACAGAAACACATTTTGGGTTGGAGGTCGGGGGCAGCCCTTGACTTCAGTCCATGCAGGCCGAGATGTCTCCCACAGTACACATGACAGGAAGGGAAGGGATGGCCCACTGGGTAGTGCAGTGACTCTCCAGGACATCGGTCAAGAAGATGAAACTGCAGCCAGACTGCCTTGGGCAAGCTATAGAACCTTTCTGTTCCTTAGCTCCTCACCTGTAAAATGGGGTAAAACCCAATCATAGCAAACACTGAAAGAAAAATGCCGTTATGAGGAATAAATGAATTGGTACATGTATTTTGTATATGCCCGCAGCATGAGTACTGTTAACTGCTGTACTATTTTATTATCACCAGTACATTTTTGCCTTATTTATAAAAAATAAAAAATAAAAGGGGCGCCTGGGTGGCGCAGTCGGTTAAGCGTCCGACTTCAGCCAGGTCACGATCTCGCGGTCCGGGAGTTCAAGCCCCGCGTCAGGCCCTGGGCTGATGGCTCAGAGCCTGGAGCCTGTTTCCGATGCTGTGTCTCCCTCTCTCTCTGCCCCTCCCCCGTTCATGCGCTGTCTCTCTCTGTCCCAAAAATAAATAAACGTTGAAAAAAAAATTTTTTTAAATAAAAAATAAAAAAAAAATAGGCATTTAAGTCAGCCTACAAGGTGGCGGGGGGGGGGGCGGGGTGGAAGGCAAAACCAAGTCACAGATATATTCTGACTCAAATTAGAAATTACAGACCAAAACACCTTTCCTGTGAATCAGATCACCATGTTCCCCCTGAAGACATTTGTATCCTGAGACAGGAAAACAGAGAGAGGGGAAAAGTCTTGTTTTCTGTGGTAAGTGGAAAAGGCAGGTAGCTTCTCCAGAAGCTAAGGCCAAAGAAGCTATTGAACTTCTGAATATCATCCTGTTTTATGGAGAAGCAGCTCTTGAAAAAGGTCGAGATAGGGCTGGGAACTTACACCAAACAGTTAGCCTTGGGGGAAAAAAAGAAAGAAAAAAAAAAAAAAGAAAAGAAAACGTTCTTCCTCTGAGGCAAAGGGAAAGAAGTAAGAAAAGACAGATATTTATAGATTTTTCCTGGCCAATCCCCAAGTGCCTAATTTGGGCTGAACTTACAGTGTCCCTGAACAATCCCCACCCAGCAGGCTGAAATACCAGTGTGACCCGCTGGGATAAAGAGTGTTTGGCTCTAAGAGGTGACTCTGGGAGAAAAGACCAGAGGAGCTGGTCTCTTCTCGTAGACTCCTCTACTGAGGTCACACAAGTCAACTTACCGTTTTGTGTTCAGACTAAACTTTTCACTGGGCTCCCTCTGTGTCCTTGATCCTGCCCTCATCGTCTTCCCCATTTATACAAAACAAGTCTTTGACTTCTTCCAATGTGATCGCAATGGTGATGCCTCCACTAAGCACCTCAGTCAAAAAGCGGACTCTATTAGGACTGCGCCCCACCACACTGAAAGCATCCATTGATGATCACAGCAATCCACGTCCCTGTTGTCCAAGACCCTTGGAGCAAGACACCTCCTGTTTCTTGGATTTCCTACAGATTCCTGGCCTTAGCAATCGACAAATGGTTCCTGTGTGAATAAATATCCACCTCTCTGTCTGAAGATCTTTCAGGCAAGGCAACCCATTTCCCAGAGGATCAAACCGGTAAAGGCAATCTGGATTCAGAAGCTCCTTTTAGTCATAAATTTAAATCCCCTCTGGATTTCTGATGTGGATATATGCATGAGAGAAAGGCATCTATTCTGCTCACTACAAACAAATGGTGTGAGCAGTTAGACCTTATCAAGAAACAGCACATGCCAGAAACTAACCAGCTAGTGGAGGAACTTCCCTGTCTACTCTCAATGGCTTTTTGAAATCTAAATTGCAGCTAAGGTAAGTCCCATAAGGGCATTCTGAAGATCTGACTAAACACACACTGACTTTTATTTGTTCATAATTATCAACAGACTGATAACCTAGTGCCTTTCTAAATATGCAGATGTCTCTTTCTGGAATTAATATGAATGCTTTCAACATAAACCTTGAAAAGAGAAAAACGTTCTCCATGAAACTTAAAAAATATGTATTCTGGGGTGCCTGTGGTTCAGTCAGTTGAGTGTCCCAGTTCGGCTCAGGTCATGATCTCACAGTTCTGAGTCTGAGCCCCCGTGTTGGTCTCTGCGCTAACAGCTCAGAGCCTGAAGCCTGCTTCAGATTCTGTCTCTCTCTCGTTCTCTCTGCCCCTCCTCCACGTACACTCTCCCTCCCCCTCTCTCAAAAATAAACATTAAAAAAAATTATTTATATATAATTATATATATAATATATACATATACACACACACACACATACATACTCTGCACAAAATGGTGAATTATTAAAGACTAAGGTTCATGGAAGCATTTGGTACTCTCTTCAATGATGTGCATATGTATGTGCTCAATGTGTGTGTCTGGCTCAGAAGACTGCACGGCACTAACTAGCCGGTGGCTGTGCCAAGGACAATACACCTAACAAATCAAGCTACCCGTGGGGATGGTTTAAGCATGATCAGGGCTGCTCTGTGGGCTCCCAGCACTGTGCAGGACACACAGGAGGAGGCCTTTGCTCTGTCCCTCCAACTCGCCATGTGTAACTATCACAATGCGTTTCTTCTGCCTGTCCTGTGGGGATGCTGTAAGAACAAGCACTGGTGGTCTTCCAAAGAGCACAGCATTACTTAACATGGTTTACTGTTCTTATCTTTCTTTCATACGAGTGGAGTTTTTCAAGGTCTGAATTGTAATGGCTCTCCTCTAATTCTCATACTGATGAACCTGAAGAAGTTTCGATCTGTTGTGTTTTACTACAAAGGCAATTATCCAAATTCTACATAGATAGAAAGATGGACCACTTTTCTTGGTTCAACCCTAGATACTCATATTAATGAGTTATCAATGAGGAGCTTCCTTTTCTCCACCTGTTTTTTATTTGTTTTTATTATTATTATTTTTTTAATTTTTTTAACGTTTATTTATTTTTGAGACAGAGAGAGACAGAGCATGAACAGGGGAGGGTCAGAGAGAGGGAGACACAGAATCTGAAACGGGCTCCAGGCTCTGAGCTGTCAGCACAGAGCCCGACGCAGGGCTCGAACTCACGGACCGTGAGATCATGACCTGAGCCGAAGTCGGACGCTTAACCGACTGAGCCACCCAGGCGCCCCCCTTTTTTTTTTTTTAATTTGAAAGAGAGGAGTGTGCGAGCAGGGGACAGGGGCAGAGGGGGGGAGAGAGGGAGAGAGGGAGAGGGAGAGAGGGAGAGAGGGAGAGAGGGAGAGAGGGAGAGAGAGAGAGAGGAGATCCTAAGCAGGCTCCACGCCCAGCCTGACACGGGGCTCGATCACACCACTCTTGAGATCATGACCGGAGGTGAAATCAAGAGTCAGATGCTCAACCGACCGAGCCCCCAGGCACTCCCTCCACCTGATTTTTAGTTGCAACTCCTGCCATCCTGATTAAGTGTGTCTCAACCTCGACCAACAAAACTTAAAAGCTTCCAATACATTTGCTATGGAAATAGGAAACAGCATTTTAAAAGAAAGGGGATTACTTAAGACTGCTGGTGCCCCAAAGGAGAGAAGTTAGTAAACGGATTGAGTAAATCTACTCTTCTGTGAAGTTCACTGAAGTATTACACACCATCACCAATAAGCAAAAATCAGTCTTGCTGAAAGTTCTTCCTGTGTTTCTTTTCCTTCAAGATGCTTGCCACGCACACAACACTGTGTCGTGCCTCTCGTGTGTGGGATGACCTGGCAGGTCACCACGCAGGGGCAGGGGTAAGGGGCAGCGGAGTGCGCCCTGTGGCGGCGTGCAGGGCTCACAGTCCGTCTCACAGTTGCAGCGTCCCGTGTTCAGTGCGCTATTCAACACCACAGCACGTCTGAGAAGGGTCTTCCAGAAAGAAAGAGCACCTGGGTGGATGCCAAAGGTGCACTGCCGGCAGCGGATACCAATGAGCAAGCACAGCAGCAGACTGACACGGAAAAGAGGAGTCTGGTGAGGCTGGCCGCTGGATTCTACGTCGGAGCAGCAAGAGCTGACGGGACCCTACACGCGACCTGAGGAACCAGACCCGGAGGGCCATGTATGCTCCATGACCATGAAGTTTAAGAACCGAAGAGCTAACTTGATTTACTTTCAGCAAGAATCTGGAACGCAAGCTAGAGCAGTGGTCCTCAAGGTGGGGTCTACAAAAACCTTGAGGGTCCCGGAGACATTTTCAGGGCATCTGTGGGCTCAAAACTATTTTCACAGTGGTGCTAATATGTTATTTGCCCCTTTTGCTATGTTCATTATCTGTGCTGATGGCCCTAGCATGAATCAAGACGGTGTCACCACAGTGAACCCGTGGTCATTACGTTCCTCACCGCTACACACTCAGTTTGAGGAAAGAAAATGCTTCTACGTAGAATGTCCTTGATGAAGCTGGAAACATTAATTTCATTCGATTTCAATCCTGAGGTTCTTATCTCTTTAATATTCTGTGTGACAAATGGGAAGCACACAGAAATGCTCTGCATACAAGGTAGCGTGGTTATCTTGAGGAAATTCACTTGTGCAACTGTTTTAAGGAGTGAGCTAAGCTAGCCACTTTTTTCATGGAACAACATTTTTACTTGAAAGAAAGACTGGCAAATGAATGAATGATGCTTATTCAGAACTTGGGTATTTTCTTGGAAGTGAACTAAGTGAACCTGTCTCTCCAGAGAAACAGCTGGCAGTGTTTACTGCTGATGATAAAATTCAGACTTTCAAGTGGAAATGAGAATTTTGGAAAACTTCTATCTGCCACTGTGAACTTGCCAAGTTTACCAGCACTTGAAGCCATTTCTGATGAAACTGGTGGTAATATTAACAAATGTGATTTTCTGGAGACTGAAAATGAAAAAACATTCAACGTTTGGAAGAGGTGCTATTTCTCAATGAATCAGTATTTTCCAAATTGATACAGGAGGTTAGAAAATCCTGCATGGCTGAAAGATCCAGTGGATTTTAATGTACCCGAGTACAAAAAGCTCAACGACAGGGCCTCAGATTCCATACTGCCAATAATTCTTAACATATCGTCTGTCAATTCTGACTTGGTATTAAGTAAAAATACCAAATCATCTGAGAAAGCAACTACAATATTCCTCCCTTTTAAAAGACTGGATTTTCTTTATAGAATTCAACCAAAATACTGTATTCTAACATATTAAATCCATAAGAGATAGGAGAATCAAACTGTTGTCTACTGAATGAAGTTAGATTAAAACCAATTAGATTAAAATGACACTCTTCTAATCTGGTTTCTGTTTTGAAAAGCTGTTTTCCATAAATATGCTATTCAAATGAAAAAGTAGTGATTTGTTACTATTATAAATGAATTAATACTTTTTAAATGTCTCAGTTTTAATTTCTAATGGGGCAAATACTTGTAGGTAAAACCCATGTAAACAAAAGGTATTTGGAGTTCCTAATAATTTTTAAAAGTGTAACGGAGCCTTGAGACCCAAAAGTTCAAGAACTGTTGGGTTTATAAGGTAGAAAGAAGTTAGTGGTAAGGAAACCAGCGAATCCAGGTGAGCAAGAGGAGGACGTGAACCCTCTAAATCAGAGTCTGATGCCACAGGTTAAATTTGACAGGAAAAAAATGGGGCCTGGGGTGGGGGTGGGGTGTGAATCTGGGATGAAAGGTTTCTAGTTAAAGAGACTGTATGAAAGCCAAACAATAATATTTTGAATGCAGCTGATGAATTAAGAGTAACTACAGCAGGAATGAAAGGCAAAGATGGTTTTCTGAAGGGTGAATAAAGTTCTTTATGATCTGTGTGCAAAGGGGTTTAGTGGGAAGGCACTTCCTCGGTGACCATATGGCTGAATAGGTCTCCTTCCACTTTTGAGAGACCAGGGGCAAATGACCAACAGGTAAACTGACATGAGTAACTCCTTAACACCAGTTCCTGTATGAGTAGCATGACTAGTGCTCGCTGATGTACATCTTTATCACCTAACAGTCAAAGATGCCATCGTAATCCTGAGATGTCAACGGGAAGACAAATTGTGCCCGGGGTTTCAGAAACCAGCCGGATGCACAGGTGGTTCAGAGATCTAGTAGAGCAGAGATTTCCAAATCAGAGCTACCACACTTAAGACTTTCCCTCCAGCTACTGAAAACTGTGCCATTCCAAAAAGAAGCACTTGTCAAAGGTTTCACAGAGAGGAAATGTTCTAACCTAATTATGAGGTGGTCTTCTGTGCTGGGGCAAGTGATGTGAGGAACCACGAGCCACAATTTTAGGGAATGGAAGTTAAAAATGTGGTAGAAGACTTCACACAATTTTCTCACTCTGCCAAAGCTGACCTGTCTCTCAGTTCAGCTACTCCCTTTGCTCATCAGAATATACAGGGTTTTTTTTTTTTTTTTTTTTGTGGGGGGGGGAGGTTAGATATTCCTTTGGAAAGGTCACCTTGTTAAAATGTAAAATAGATGGATGGCATGCAGTGGTCAAATGTTTTAATTACTATTTGTTTATTAGAAAGAACTCCCTAAAGGAACATTTGTTTTGTGGAAACAGATGCTGATATTTAAAGTCCTGTCTCTTACATTCAAGATGGCCCGAAGCGCCCATACTTAGAGCAGCTGTTGAAATTTCCTGTAACTGTGCACATCTAAAAGAGCCTTGCTTTTAAAAATCTTGGACAATTCCCACTTTTTACTTATTCATAGATTCGTACAATTATCTCCCTTCATTAGACTAAATTAGTTGGTTATGTGACAAAATCCTTTTCAGAGGAAGAAGAGTCAGCTAAGCTAAGCCTTTTTTTTCCTCTTCTCTGATTAAAATCTCATTTTATATCCCCACCTCCCCCACTCTATGCTGGGCTGATCAATTACAAGAAGTTACAGGAACAACTGCTACAAGCATCAGACAGCTGTGGCCCCGTTTCCAGCCTGTAGAGCTCGGTCAGTTGTATTTGCTGTCAGGAGACTGATGTTTCCCCAATCCCCACGTGAGGCTCTCCTTCACCTTCCCTTTCCTTTCTGCTACCCCCGACCCCCTCCTTCCTGCCGCAAGTTCCCACTGACTAGCCTTGAGGAAGAAGGATCCCAGCAACTTCTCACATCAGCGAATTTATTTTATTTTATTACTTAAAATTTTTTTTTTATTTTTTAATATAATTTATTGTCAAATTGGCTAACATACAGTGTTGTCAAGTATGCTCTTGGTTTTTGGGAGTAGAGTCCCGTGATTCATCGCTTACATAAGACACCCAGTGCTCATCCCAACAAGTGTCCTCCTCGATGCCCATCACCCATTTTCCCCTCTCTGCTGCACCCTCCACATCCACCCTCGGGTTTGTTCTCTATATTTAAGAGTCTCTCCCTCTCTGTTTGCAACTATTTTTTCCCCTTCCCTTCCCCCATGGTCTTCTGTTAAGTTTCTCAAGATCCACATATGAGTGAAAACATAAGGTATCTGTCTTTCTCTGACTGACTTATTTCACCCAGCATAATACCCTCCAGTTCCATGCATGTTGCTGCAAATGGCAGGATTTCATTCTTTCTCATTGCCAAGTACTATTCCATTGTGTATATAAAACCACATCTTCTTTATCCATTCATCAGTTGATGGACATTTAGGCTCTTTCCATAATTTGGCTATTGTTGAAAGGGCTGCTGTAAACGTCAGGGTACAAGTGTCCCTATGCATCAGCACTCCTGTATCGCAGAGGCCTGTGAGGTGGGGGGTGGGGGCGGGCTATGTGAGCGACAGCTCTTCCCAAGGCCTACAGGTCACACCCTTTGACTTCAAAAGCAAACCTCAGAGCACTGTCCATGTTATATTCTATGCCAGTCTGGAAATACCTCTTCTCACAGCTGGCAACTACTCCTTTTAATGGGGAAGCCAGGATTTAAGCCCTTTTCCTGACTCAAGGAGGAAAGAACAGTCTCAGACACGGAGGAAAACAACCCACTGAGTTTGATGTGAAGCAGACACAGCACCAGGTCTCAGCACTAATGAGGGAGGAGGGCCGGAGCTCTATTTTCCTCCTTGAGATCATCCCATTAGGGAACCTAATGACTCCTAAGAAGGAACACAGTCTATTGTGCTGTGTGTGCTGGAGACAGGGACAGGAACTGTTCTGTGGCCAACAATCGAGACACATGCATCACTTTCTGGAACTGGGGTGAAAAGGCTGGCTCCCTACTTAAAGGCCAGCAACGCTGTCAACAGGGGAAAATCCCCGGGGGTGAAACATGACAGCAGGGGGCCACTTAACGCCACCAAAAGTGAACAGCAGAGGGGCCTCTGGTGTAGACAGGCCTACATAATAGATCACTCTTCTCTGGTGTGGACAGACCTACACAACCTACTACCCCTTCTTGGAGTTCCCAGGACCCAGGTGTCTGCTCCCACTTCACTCCTTCATCTCTCCCAACGAGCTTCTTGTGGGATGGGGGTGGATCTTACTCATTTTGCCCATCACGCCCCCCACCCCCGTTTCCACGACAAGGTTCAGCACACAAACAGAAGTCTGCAAATTACAGCCTCAATTTAGTTTTGGAAATGCAGAACAGTAACTCTTATAGGAAAGGACTACATTCTAATGGCATAATTCATGATGGAATCTTTGTTACAAATGTTTACAGCAAGGAACTGGCGCGTGTGTGTGCGCACGCGCGTGCTCGCACATGCACTCTCTGTGCTTCCCTGCTGACAAGCCAGTCTGTGGCTTCCCATCGTCCCTGGCCTCACAGGGCTGGAATGAGAGGAAAATCTCCCGAGCCTCATAGAATGAAGGCCCTGCTGCCCACGAAGTAGAGATCACACAGCACGTGGGCCTCAGCGCTCCCTGTCGCTCTCGCCTCCAGACTGGTCCAGGCCCTGCTCCAACCTCATGAGGATGTAAAGCTGAGGTGGGGCCACTGGCTCTTCGTCTGCCGTCTCTGCCACTAGCCCGGCACAGCAGGGAGAGGCCCGATGCCAACCCACTCTGTCCCCAGGCCCCCGGCATAAAAAAAAACTTAGCTTGTAGATGATTCAATGGGGAAAATGATGAGTACGATAGGGTTTCTGGTGGCAAAATAATGGGGAAAAATGGCAAAGAAATAAACTGATGATGTCAGAAACAAAACAGAGCACAAGCACATGTTCCAGAAGTTATGATTTCCATAGAAACAAGAGAGCTGAAGGGCACTGGAAAGGGGATCCTTTCTCCAGGGACCGGGATGTATCCCTAGCGAAGGGTGTGGCAGGCATAAACTTCCTCCTTTTCCAAGTCACCCATCTCCTGTGGGATTGCCAGAAAACGTCATTAAACAAACTCGACTCCTAAATGACTCATGCGGGCTCATTTGGAACTGAAGGCCTCCCCCCCTCGGTAGAGGATGGTTTTCAGGAAAGCTAACCCAGGACAGGCATATAGAACGTATAGAGAGGCCACACTCTAGAAAGGAGAAGGCAGCAAGGATGCCACGCTCTGGAAAGAAGGCAGCAAGGAGGCAGGATGCTCAGACCTGTCTCGCTCACCCTACTTCATGACCCGCACGAGGCCCAGCTACACACACCCAACAATCGACAGGGGATGGCAGTCTGCTGAGGGGATGCTGCGGGGCCCCTCAGTGCAGTAGGTGCACACAGCCTGTCAGTCACAGCACACGAATCACGTGTGCCCTGCGGTAATTTCTCCTGGTGTAAGGGCGGGGCAAACAAGACCCAGTGAGACAGAAGAGGGTCAGTGATCAGTAAAGGCGTCGCTGTGCACGGGGTTTCCACAGCAGAGTGAGCATGGGCCTGGGAGTCAGCAGGAACACAGGAGAGGTGCGCATGGGGCCTGGGCTTTTGGTGTGACACGGAGGAGCTGACTGCAGTGACACAAGCTGATGATATCTGAGGCAGAGGTGGGCAAGGAGGAGAGGCTGGGCCATCACAAGACTGACTCCAGGGTTCTGGATCCTCGGGCCGAGCCCTGGCCCTAACCAGCAGACAACGGCAGGCCCGGGAGTGCTCTAGGCTCAAGTTCCCTCCTTGCAAATTAAAGGGTACAGACTGCATGACAGAGATGATAATTCCTCCCTACACTAAGTATTCTATAATGAGAACAATTATTTCTGGAAGATTCTGGATTCCTGTAGTTAGAGAATCTGAACTGCAAAGAGAAGAGACCTTTAACTGGCTTCATTATAAATCTTACGATTTCCTGGCTCTGTATTTCTACAAACAAACCAAGGTGTGTGTGTGGGGGGGGGGGGGGGGACCAACATCCCAACCCAAGTACATTTTCCTAGTGATTTATCTGTCTTCAAAAATATTCCAAATAATAGAATAATTCACTTTTTTTTTTTTTTTTTACTAATTATCTCCCCTTCCTTTTTTTTTTTTTTTTTTTAACTGTCTCCAGGAAGGGGTTAAGCAAAAGTTTCCCAGATGCTATGCAGCTCACAAGGTAGCTCATATTCGATGCGGTAAAAGAAACACACACGAATGTTATGGGTACACATCTCAAGTAAATGAAAGCTCAAAGTCCAATTCATACGTCCAAATACTTTCCATGGCATCCACATTGGGAAGCTATACATTTATTCCAATGATTCCTCCTGTTTGTTCAAATACTTTCAGAAACCATCTTCTGCAACTATCTTCAACAGAAATCCAAGAACCATACACACAAAAAAATTGGTTTTATGCCTCTGCCTCAGTTCAACCCCAAACTCCAACCCCAGAGGGAGCAGGCTTTCAAAACTCTTAAATATAGGTCACTCTTGATGACCCTGATGACCCAGTCAGGATAGAATGCCGGCTACAGGTAATGATCCACATAATAAATATTCTCACTCACTCTGACTTCTGAGCGAAGCTTCAATTCAGGATATTTTGAATATGCTCATCTGAGTGTCATGGAAGGCATTGTCAACACTTTCTCGGAAGACTACCTACATGACACTGGGGGAACACTTAAGACCACGTCACAATGACCCTCTAGATCCACAAGCGGTGACAGGGCTTTGGGGGGGTGGCTCTCAGATGGGAAGCAAAATGCCTGGGTCGCTGCATAAAATGAAAGAGGCAAGGAGGGAAAAAATACAGATTGACGCTGGTTGAATGGAAATATTTACACAAAGGTACCACTCTTTTAAATTCCCATATGGTTCACATACTACCAAACACTTCTGTTCTTCATACTTGGTAAATGTTACTTTTCTCAGTTTCCTAATGGGACTTTTTTTTAACCTGGAGTACTGCCAGGTCACAGTTACCTTGCAAATTGGGGCGTTTCTGGCAATTCTTGGGCAATTCTATGCTCTAAGGGCCAAGTACATAGCGAAAGCAAACAGAACTGGCTGTTTAAGGCTGGAAAGCACATCAAAGGCTCCCTCAATCTATCCCTATTCTTTCCAATGAATATTTATACCACATGTGTTACATCATGGTTATTACCAAGGAAACCCTACTATATGTCACACAAGCACTTCTCAAGAAGTCATTTCTCTGTGAACACCCAAAGCACATTAATGGTTCCTATGGCAGATCTCACATACTGTATTCACATAACATGATTACGTCTGTGCAAGCCTGCTCTATTTAAAGAAATCAGAAGCAGAGACAGTATTTAACTTCCAAAAAATTCCCTAGATACTTGATTCAATACCTTGAAAGGGGAAGGCGTTCATTTAATGTTTGCTAAATGAATGAAATCAAAGCCACAGGCTATATCCCCAAATTGAGCCGTCAGAAATAGAAATCAGTACTTCTGAAACCTTTCTTGGATAAAGTAAACAAGTCCAAATAAAGTGTGTCCCTTTACTCTTATGGTGGCCAGCCAGGGTAAGACCTCACCAGGCACCTTCTTAAAATACATAATCAAAACCTAATATGAGAAATCTGTGTCTTTCCCAGTCATGTAGATCCCTGAGGACATTAGGCCTTTCTTCACAAATCAAATGACATTCTTTAGTTTTTCCACTAAGAAAGTTTCCTTTTTTGAGAGGCAAAAACAAGCAGCCATAAAGCCATGTTTATGTCAGTAAACCGAACACGGAACTTAGGATCAAAAGCAATACACTATTTTTCTAAGGCAACCTCATGGTGGCCCTTCCAAGTCTACTGGTACAAATCATGGGTACAGGGGCACCTGGGTGGCTCAGTCGGTTAAGCATCTGATTTTGGCTCAGGTCATGATCTCATAGTCCGTGGGTTTGAGCTCTGCATTGGGCTTTGTGCTAACGGCTCAGAGCCTGCGTCTCCCTCTCTCTCTGCCCCTCCCCTGCCTGCACGCTGTCTCTCTTGAACATAAACAGACATTAAAAAATTTTTTTAAAGAAATAATAGGTACAGCCAAGTTTGTGTTTCTGACAGTATGTATGTATCTTCACTCTCACAATGAGCTTAAAAAAATTTTTTTTAATGTTTATTATTTTTAAGAGAGACAGAGAGCAAGCAGGGGAGGGGCAGAGAGAGAGGGAGACACAGAACCCGAAGCAGGCTCCAGGCTCTAAGCTGTCAGCACAGAGCCCAATGTGGGGCCTGAACCCACAGACCATGAGATCATGACCTAAGCTGAAGTCAGCCGCCCAACCAACTGAGCCACCACCCAGGCGCCCCTCACAATCAGCTTTTAAAAATGAAACCTGGAAAGCCACTTGAGGTAAACCCTGTAAAAACAGCACACAATTCTTTAGAAACTTCCCTTCCCCCAGGGTGCACACAGGAGCCTGGACAGAATCTATCATCTAGCTCAATGGAAGTTATCTATCCACAAGCAATTCTATGTTTAACACTTAGCAAACCAGTAAATGAGATGCAGAGTAGTGTCTCTTCCCCTGGAAGAGGGGTCTCTGGGTGCAGGCTGACCTGTTTTCATGTTAGCGTCTCTAAGGCCTACCACAGAGTTCAGTGAACGTGTGCTGAATCAAGTACTGAATAAATTAGGGCACCCCCCATCACATGAACACCAGGTGGCATGATAATCTACCATCATGGCCTGACAGAATTAGTCATTTCTTCCAAGACCATTTTAACCAACACCTATCTAAAGTCATTCATCCACAGTGTTAAGAGTGGGTCTGATAATTCTTAGTATAAAATGGGATTAGAATTACATCCACTACATATAAAATGCCTATCACATGCTACACACTAAACTAACCCTAGTTAGTACAAATAATTCTTAAAGTGGGCATCATCATCCCAAATTTATAGATGAGGGATCTGAGCCTCTAAACAAGCAGATCAAAGCGGCAGATCAAGTTGCAGAACTGGGATTAAAACTTTGGTTTATCTGGCTCCATAAACTTTCCATTATGCTTGGCTACTATCCTTGACTGTCAAAATAATGAGATAAGAAAGAACAAGAGTGGGATGAGGAGTGTAAGAAACGGGCCAACAGAGTGCTAGGAATCAGGTTTGGTTCTTTTGTCTCAACAGAAGATTAAAAGGCACACATACCTCCTTCAAAATATATGTATGACCTATGTTTAAGCAGTTCTGTGAGGGGAAAAAATTAGATTATTAACATAAGGCTCCAGAGCAAAACATCTTGAAAACCATTTAAGGAGAAAGTGAATAGTTAAGAATCTGGCTATCAAATAAATGTGATTTCAAAAAAGTCCCTCATACGGTCCAACACACAGAGTTGTCTGCTCACTGTGTTGTACACCTGAAACTAAAGTAACGTTGCATGTCAACTATATTTCAATTAACAAAAAAAAAAGTCCCTGTGATTGTCCTTTTGGTCCAACACATTAGATTTACGTCCCAACATCTGACCAACTGGTCAAGAATTAAGAGCTGGAAGAAACTTCAGAGAGTTCCTAACGATTACAACAAGGGAGAAAATAGGCCAGATAAATTAAAGAACTTGCTCAAGGTCCCTTCAAAACCTACGGTGGGATCATTACGTTACACCCTTACACATATCACCTACAGATATTTTTATACTAAGGTTATATTTTTTCAACTTCTGACTTTACAACCTGAACCTGTGGTTCTTCGAGGCACTTCTTTTTGGCAACTATCTACTCCAGAAGAGTATTTGCAGAATTTCCTGGAAATGCTCCATTTCAGAGGAGACACGGAGAAAGAATATCTCCAAAAAATTTGTATGAAAAAGCTGAGGAGCAAGTTTTCCTGTGGTTGGGGCCAGCTCTAGCGCCAGACCCAAAAGGGATAATTAGGGGGGCCTGGCTCTCTTAAATGCCAAATACATGCACAGAAGACTTATTGGCGTCTCGTAAAGAGGCCAATTTGCCTTTCCCTAGGTGATATACCACAAAACTATATATGTAAATATGATAGCAGAGACACCATTAAAAGGACCTTTCTTGAAACTGAAAACTTAAATAAGAGGGTAGGGTGTGTACGCCATCTTGAGTGTCAGTGTTATGGCTTGTCCAGTTAGTTAGCAAACGGCCTGAGAGCTGCCATATTTTCCTACAGCGGCTGAGCACGAAGGCTGTGACCAGCCAGCCACATGAAGCAAAAGCTTTTAACCAGACTCCTGGACTAGAGATGGAAATGCAAGCTCGCCCCCTTGAGACAAGAGAAAGAAAACACTGTGTTCCATTAAAAATAGCAGAAGTAGAGAGAGAATTCAAGAAGATTCTAACCAGAAACCATCCAACATTGCCCTTAACCAGAATCCTGAAGAAACAAATATCAATATTGTTGTAAAAATAATTAAGAATGGAAATGCAGTTAATGTGATATTTCACTGTGCTGTTATTAAAAATGGGAGGATGGTTCTGATATAAACTGCTTTCTTGATTGGGGCCCGTGTGTTAAATGAAGAGTAGACTTTCCCAGTAACCTAATACCCAACATATGGGTTTTTATAGTTGCACTTGACCATATTTGTTCTGGAGTGTTTGGCTGCTAGGACCATGAGCATGCTGACAAGATATATTGGCCTGATGAATTAACTGTTCCGAATGGCTAATAAGCTTATGCAATGAGCATTTGGAAAATAAATTATTACAGAGATACCTCAATGAACAGACACCCCAGGGAAAGAAGTTCCTTCCTAATGAACCTGGCCACATACTGAAGGGCAGAGATTCCTACAAGATGTGCCGGTCTGTGGCACAGGGCCAGGGAGCAGTAGTCAGAATTCTACCCTGACCGCCACAGAGCAGATTGTCAAACAGAATGGTCCCAGAAGGCTTCCCATTCTGCACTTAGGTATTCAATGTCATCTCTATACCTAGTCATATCATTCTTTAGGAAATAAAAGGCAGATCTTGGAAAATCTTAGTAATTTCTGCACCAACAGCCAACTCTTTGGACAAACACTATGTTAGTGATACTTAGCTGCAGCTAACAGACTGTAACAAGAACAGGAGATTTATTTTAAAGTGACTCAGCTTAGGTCCTAAAATGGCCAAAGGAATTTCTCCAACCATCACTGAAGACCCAGTAGTATAATGTGATGGTTTTAGAGTCTTGGCGAATGCGAGCACCATTCTGGGGCCCCCCCCCCCCGGTACTTGTTTAGAAGGCAAAAGTCCACCCAGGTGAACTGGACTCCTGAAAAGTATATAACCTAAGTTTGACTCTTCTGGAAACCACAGAATAGTAGAAACATTATTAACATAGAAGTAAGGTTCTAGTGACACTTACAAAGTTAACTTGTTGTGAAATAAGGCAAGTCACTTAACCGTCCTGAAACCATCTTCTCCTATAAAGCAAATATGTTGGACTTCGGATAATCTTTAAGGTCCATTCAAATTCTGAGGGTCTCAGAGCTACAACAAGCTCCACATCTCCCAACTCAAACTGATGTCTGACGCTCTTTCTGAAGCGTTTCAGAACACTAATCACGAAGCAGAAATGGAGTCTTCGTTGTTTTAGGAGCCACCATATGCCAATGATTACTTAAATAAGAGCATACTGGAATCTGAAGTGTTGAAATTATAATAATGCCAAGCTGTACTTTGTGTGGGCCAGGCCCTGTTCTAAGTGCTTAACATTTATTAACTCAGTGAGCGGGGAATAAAGAAGGCAACAAAAGGTCACCTGAGAACCTTGAAACCAGTAATGTATGTAAGAGGAGTTAACCTGGAGTACTGAATTGTGACTAGTATTAAAGCTTTGACAATATTTCATAACAAATCACAACCACAAAATGCCGATAAAGTGGTGGGAACAGTACATCTAAGCAAATGACTTGGTCCCTAAGCTGTGAACGATTTTCAACCCAGTAAAGAAGTATCTCTTAGGACCATCTATCTTAGTGAGAAACCAGCAGCATCTGGCACATACCTGTGGTTCCTCCGAGAAGAGAAGCGTCCAACTTGATAGCGATGAATTCTTTTATAAATGGTGATTTTAAGCATTACTGACCTCAAAAGTAAGGGTTTGTTCACAGCACAGTGGTCAAGCCGGTTTAGGAACGAAAAATTCTTTAAATATTCGGTAGTGTCACCGACAGAGGCCCCTATGTGCTGACAGTCATGTGCTTAGAGAAAGTTACAAAACGGGAAGATCCCTAGAAGAACTTAAAAATGGATTCTTTATGTACATTTACTAGAAAACTGCAGTAAATACACCACCGTTCTAAGCATTCAAGACAGTAGCCGAGCTTTGGATACATAAATTCTTTTACAACTGGAAGAGGATGATTCAGTGAAACGGTAATTCAGTGAGGCAACGACTGGCCCATTCCCAAGGCCAACACGCAGACTGGGCATGCGTCAGAAGGGATGGGATTAAATAATATTAAACTAATGCCACCCCACCCTGTTCAATCTCAAGTTCACTCTTTCGGGGTGAGAAGTAACCCTTTGCAGACCACAAACACAGAGTCCACGGGGTAAGGCCAGAAGATAGACAGGTAAGGAAGCCAAGCTCTGGAGACACGAAGTCAAAAAGGTACTTCAGGAGACACCGAGAACTGGAACTCCCTGCCTCCCAACATGCAGTCTGATTAAACTAGAGTTTCCACCACAAAACAAAACAAAACAAAACAAAAAAACAGTGTGGAAAATAAAACAAGTAGACTTGCTTTCTCCTTCTATTCATCCACTGGTGTACAAATACTCTTCAGGCCAGGGGCCCACTGCCTGTTTTTGTTTAGCCCATGAAAAATCTTAGGAGTTGGCTTTACATTTTTAAATGATCAACAAAAAATTCCTCAGAAAGAAGTATTTCATGACCCGGACATTATGGGAAGTCTATATATCAAGTTTTATTGGAACACAGTCACACTCTTGTTTACATAACACTAAAACAGCAAAGTTGACTAGCGTGACACTGCCTGTCCCCCAAAGCCTTAAAATACGATCTTTTTTTTAAAAAAAAAAACAAAACAAAAACCCTTGTGGACGTCCCTCCTGACTCACTGAAAACCTACACAGTGAACGTAGTATATGAAGAGTTAAATGGCAGAGAAAAAGAGAAAAGGAGACACAGGCAAAACTGAAGTGTGTGTTCACGCTCTATCCTACCAAGTCACAGCAAACAGGGCCCGCGCTGCAGAGCAACAGGGAAGAGAGCCAAGCGGTCAGATGTCACCTCATTCCCACACTGCTCGGAACACACTTACTCGACCTGAAAACCTTCCAGACCCGAAGATCCGTTAACATACGCTTTCTCCAACTGTACGCAGCGGAGGCAGATGGCACACGAGGCCGAGGTGTTCCCAAGCAACACACACATTACAAGCTTCCGACCTACGGATGCCCCTCGGAAGCTGCTGGTCGTAGAGCCTGGGACAGTCAGCTGGGAGGCCACCCTGCTGTCGAGGTCCTGGGTTGGAAATCGCACTCCTTGCTCTTATTCTGGCTGGGTCCGACCTTGGGCTGGGCATGAGACCTCTCGGAGGTCCTTAGTCTCTTATCTGGAAAATGAGACATGCTGACCAACCAGAGGAGTATGCTCTCTCTCAACTCTTAAAACCAGAGGAAAAACGAGAAGAGAGGAGAGCGGGACGGGAGGAGGGAAGGACGGGAGGAGGAAGTTAAAAAAAAAAAAAAAGGAACGTTTTGTTTCCTTTTTTTTTTTTTTTAATTTTTTTTTTTCAACGTTTATTTATTTTTGGGACAGAGAGAGACAGAGCATGAACGGGGGAGGGGCAGAGAGAGAGGGAGACACAGAATCGGAAACAGGCTCCAGGCTCCGAGCCATCAGCCCAGAGCCTGACGCGGGGCTCGAACTCACAGACCGCGAGATCGTGACCTGGCTGAAGTCGGACGCTTATCCGACTGCGCCACCCAGGCGCCCCTGTTTCCTCCTTTCTAACAGACAAGATACAACGAGGACAGAGCCAGCCGCACGGGAGGGCAGAGTGTGGGCGAGCGGCCAGCTGTCTTCCATGACGGTCGTCACTACTGTGTTCACATGGAAGACCGAGACGGGCATTTGAATTCAAGGATGTGAGTTTGTTCCTTCCCTGTTTTAGGGGCTTCTGGAAACAAAGACACACGTGTACCCATGCAGGGTGTGTTCTCTCTTCTTTCCCTAGGGGCAAGAGCAGCATCGGTCTGAATAATGCCTGCTCTACAAGCAGCCGCCCAGGCATTAGTCACAAATATTATCTGTAAAAGGGAGCGGGCTAGAAGAGTCCGCACCTCCCTACCCCTGTACTCCAATAAAATGAAGCTTGTTTATCACGGCTCATACACTTGAAATAGTCTGGGAGGGTACAGTGTGCTGTTTACCTGCTGGGGTAACTAAGAAAAAACACCATTTAGACCTCTGTGAAGAGCAGAGACGGGGACTGTCACGTCTAGACAAAGATGATGGATTTTCTGAGGGGAAATATGATTTAGTCCAGTAACGTGGCTCAGGTCATGATCTCAGTCAGTGAGTTCAAGCCCCACGTCGGGATCTGTGCGGACACCTCAGAGCCCGGGGCCTGCTTCAGATTCTGGGTCTCCCTCTCTCTCTGCCCCTCCACCACTCGTGCTCTTTCTTTCTCTCTCTCTCTCTCAAAAAATAAATAAACATTACAAAAAAATTAATTAACCAGTAGGGACTCTAAGGTTTAGAGCACGGTTTCTCTCAACAAGTTTGTTCCCTCGTTTTAAGTTAATAGCTTTAAACAAAAACAGAAAGAAGCTCAAGACCCTGAAGAAAATCATTTCTGAACACTCACTGAATATTAAACATTAAATTACCAGTGATGCAGCAAATCCGCTACTGGGCACATGAAAACATACATCCACATAAACTCGTACACAAATGTTCCCGGCAGTATCATCCACGACAGCCGAGAAGTGGAGACAAGCACAAGATGTGGAACATCCATAGGACGGGGTGGGAGTTGGCAATGAGAAGAAACAAAATACTAATCGATGTGACAACACGGTTCAACCTTGAAACAGGAAGCTGAGTCAGAGAAGCCAGTTGTCAAAGAGCTCAGCGTTCCATGTTATTCCACGTACGTGAGGTTCTAGAATGGGCAGACGCACAGCAACAGGCGGGAGATGAGGGACCCCCGGAGGGTGGGGCGGGACGGGCTGGTGGTGCTGGGCCGCTACCACGGACCGTGGTCACCGCTGCACAGCTCTGAAACATACTGAAAACGACGAAGCCGTGTACCTGTGCGGTTGGATCTTATGGTACGGGAATTATAGCTCAATGAAGCTGCTATGAAAAAAGCTACTGAACCGATTTATTTTTTTGGTCGCTAAAAATGACCTGCTACACATTTTAGACAGCTAGTAGAACTGGAAGTTAAAATCTCATTTTTGCTCTCAGTTTTCTGTACCAAGAAAGAAGAATCAGGTTTAAGAAGGGTTACTAGAGCCCGTTCTGTGGGAATTCTCATTTTGTGACATGTTCAACGTGATGACAAGCCAAAGTCCTGTGCTCAGGGAAAATCTTGTTGGTTACCATCGCCAAGGGACCCACGGAGAAGGGCCCACTCCCCACAGCTACGCGGTGCGGCGCCCACGGTCTACGAAAGCTGAACTGCAGCAACACACCCACATTTATACGTGATGGAACAAGAGAAAAGGGGGAAATACCGTTGTTTAAAAAAATACAAGCGTTGCCCAAACAAACAAAAGGCTATAAATCAGACACAACAGACCAAGCTAAACACATTTTGTGCTTACACAGACTTAATGCCACTTACCGCCTGGGTCTTTAGGCCTGGTTTCATCTCTGCTGTGGTGGCCACGTCTCCCACGGCCACCTCTGCAGAGGCCACGCCCGTCCTCCCATTACTCCGAAAATCCACTTCGTCGGCAGCTTTCAGGTCTGGCATTTCTGAAGAGAAGAAGGGGGTTACAAAGCACATCTGAAAAATCAAATCCCGTTGTCTTACTGTGTACACAACTCGCTGCAGGCTTCACGTGTTTTGTTTGCTTTTGCGTTACACAGGGAAGTATTCAAGTGGAGCTGGTGTCATTTCGGACCCCGTGCTGAGCTAGTCCTTTATCACAGGGTTGTTCGGTTTTCCCCTGGCCTCTGTAGGGGTTTGCGGCTAAGGCGACATCCAGTTCGACGTCTACTCAACTTCCATTTTCACTATGGGCTTTTCCTCACAGATCTTGAGTATGTACTGACTGCATGTGGAAAAGGACATTCATAAGCTTCAAGGAAACAGATGAATAGCTACAGCCAGGTAGTCCATCTTGATCACCATCAAAGAGACCAAGATGTTTATGTTTGCACAGCACAAAGAGGAAAGACCTGCTGGGAATGAGATAAAGCCTTTAAGAAGGGTCTGACTTTCTTTAAAAACATACTTGCACACTCTCATCTATCCATCACTGCAAGGGACAAGACTGAAGTGTTCTGGTAAATTACATTTTGTTTTAATTTTATTTCTCCCTAAACCAAAACATAATCACAAACAAGGAATTCTCTCTCCCCGCCACCTTTTTTTTGTTTTTTTTAAGAATTTTATTTTTAAGTAATCTCCACACCCAACGTGGGGCTTGAACTCATGACACTGAGATCAAGAGTTGCATGCTCCACCAAGCCAGCCAGGGTGCCCCAACGAATTCCTTTTTTTTTCTTTTTAATTTTATTTTATTTTTGAGAGTGTGGGGGAGAGGGGGGAGAGGGGGAGAGAGGGACAGAGAGAGAATCCCAAGCAGGCTCCATGCTCAGCACGGAGCCCGATGCGGGGCTCATGACCTGAGCTGAAACCAGGAGTCAGGCGCTCAACCACCTGAGCCTCCAGGAGCCCTGGAATTCCTTTTTGTAAAGAAAATGTTTTTATACATTTTCTTTAGAATTATGTTCACCAGACCAAGCTGTCATGGTTTTTGTTACCTGACCACCACATGGTCAAGCAAATACAGGAAGGAACTGATAAAATGAACGTCTGAGGCAAATTCATGCTTTGACATTGTTAAGTGAAGGGTAAAAATTCACCTTGACAATACAGATAAAAATAGAACTATCACCTCAATTTCATGTGGAAATTTTTCTGTGGCTGGTTTTCATCTAGTCATGCCACTGCTCCGGTGGAAAAAAAAAAAAATGTTCCCTACATCAAAGGCCAGAAGAGTTTCTTTCACCAAAGAATAAATCCTACTAAGATTTTATTCTAATACACATTATGATGTGCCCAAAGATCTACTTCAGATTTAGGAATGTGACATTCCTATTAATGAACATTTATAAATTCTTCCTTTGCCCCCGTTTATAATTATACAATCTTACTAGCAATTTAAAAGTGGGCAAAAACAAGTTTACTTGCCCAAAGAATCAAACTCTACCTTAATTTCAGAAAATGTAAATAAAGTGAAAACAATTGAAGTAGGCAATCCCCTCAAGAAGGACTCCCTAATCAAAACATTTCTAAGTAAGAGTCATTTTTTCTTCTGGTGGTTGATGACTTTTATTTATTTGGGGGGTGTAATTTTTGACACAACCTTACCATCCTATACCCGTCTAGTGAAAATATGGACCTTGGCAAGCAGCGACCAATCACAACGGTGAACAGTGATTACTGAGACACAGGGGTGCTGGGAATTTCTACGGGCCTGGCCTGGCTCAGTCAAGTACAACTAACTTCCCAAACCACTGTGATCAATGCACTCGGGTGAGGGGCCACATCCCCTGTCTCTAACCAGAACTTTCGTGTTTTCTCATCTTAATTTCTATTTGGCTTTATCTGCAGCAGCATATAAAAACAGAGGCCAAAGCCATGTGGCTTGTTCCAAATCAACAGTTGAACCAAAGTCTCTTCACTCATAAAAGAGTATGTGTAAATCCAGGAATGTAAACTTCCCAGAAAATACCCTTTGGCTGAGATCACACTCAGGTGCTTTGTCTCCAGGGCAATGTGACCAGGGACTTTCCCTGATCCTGGCATTCCCCCCCGCCCCAAAGAAAGCACTTACTTCTTCATGACTGGCTACTCTGCAATATAAGATCATGAGCCTTGAACACATATGACTCCTCCTGGGAGCAGAACAACTCGCCCACACATAACAACCAACTGTAAACGCAGACACACTGCTGAAACTTCAGCTCGTTTTCCTTCCTGAAACCTCAAAATCTTAAAAATCATCTCTTAGCGTCTATACCATTGCTACGTACCACCGAAAATCAAAGTCTGAAATTTCCCCTGGTTTCTACCTCTTCTCTCTGGGTGTTACAGACACAAACTTCACATAATTTGCAGTTGCTTGGGTTAAATTCTGACTGCTGAGCCAGAAAAACAAATAATTCCAGCCCGTGTGGCCAAAGACATAGCGCCCGAATGAAGAGAACACAGCCCGGCATCAGCTTACAGCCACTCCCTATTCTTCTGAAATGTCAACCTGCCAGGGCCCCCAAAATAGACTTGTTGTTGTATCTTATTTTAAAAATTAGAGACCTTTTCATTTAAACTCTGAGACAGCGGCCAACAAATTTCTATCACTGACAATCCAAAACACGAATAGAACTAAAAACCTCACCTCACCAAAAACACACTACTTCGGGTTTCTTAAAGCCTTCCATGGGGGGAAAAAAGATTATAAATGGTTAAAGACCCCTCATCAGGGAGAATGCCCACGGGGTTGAGGTTACTCTCTTTCCTAAGCAACCTCTTGTGTCTGTTTGTTTCTCTACACACCCCACCCCCACCCTCTTAACACCTACCACACTTAACCCGATTTTCAAAAATTGGAAAAAACAGCAAAAACAAACCACAAAAACAAATCAGGCTCCTTCTTACCTCTGCAGCCTGGGGGCGAGCATGGAGGTGGGTCCTCGGTCCACACCTGGTAACAGGTGGTGGCATCAAAGTGCGAATCGAACTGACCTTTAACGGCTGCACCACGTTGGGACTCTGGTTCGGCTTCAGCCTCAACCCCCAAGAAGTTTTATTCACGTCATTTATTTCCACTGAGCAACAGCGGTTTCTGTCTGCTCTCTCTGGACATGGTTACCCACAGATGGGACAGGCTGCTGTGCGAGCAATCTGCTCACAACAGCTGCTTCACCCAGATAAGCAGACACGACGTGTGCCCTGTGACGGCTCAGCGCACTCGGGCGGACATCCTGCATCCCATGCCCTGCGCTGCGCGGGGGCCTGCACTCCCAGACTGCTGCCCGAGAGCAAGAGGCAACGGAGCTGGAAGTCGGCTCCGCGGGCAGGAAAGGGAGGGCGTTCTCTCCGCTCCCCTCCCCCACCCCTCCCCAATGACCTAATGCCACCATTTTGGACGTGGGGTCACGCGCACAGAACGACACTTACAGCTGTCTCACGAAACCACCCTGACTCTATTTGCTCAGGACACGGACCAGGACGACAGGGGAAGAAAAGTGCTCTGGGCTTGTAAGCAAAACATGTTTTTGCAGCACTGCTTTTTCACAGTTCTAGAGAAAAGGACTAAGCCACACGGATAAAAACATCTGCTAAATTCCTTTATCGTTGCAAAGCACCTGCACGCTAGACAATTTTCTCGGTGAACAAAACTCCCACTGCCCTGGTGTGACAGGCTTAATCAAACAAGCCAGGAGTCTGCAATACAGGAAGCAAAATCTGTCCAACCCCATGCTGACGTGCCTGTCCTGACGGCGGGCGGGGCGGGGGGGCGGGGGGTGGTTGCTGTGAACCTGGCAATGTACCCAATGAATGAAAGACGCTTCTAAAACCACAGAGACGCCCACTTTTTGCCAGCACGTCTCAGAGACTCTTCAGGGAATCTGTTCCACAAGCTGGGACTTTTGTATTCTGCTCTGCTTACCTGTTGCTGGCTCAGGTCCGTCAGCAAGCAGATTCATCTTCTCCAGCTCCCCGCTTTCAGCCGAACACCCTGCGAGGTTGCCAGGGGCTTCTTCACGAACACTGCCCGTTTGTGGGGTCTGCCCAGGCACAAAGGCGATCATGTTCCCTGCAGAAGCACTCACTGGCCGCTCGGTCACCGGGCCTGACTCTGGAGGACTGGACAGTGACATGTGACTGGTCCCCCGCCCAGTGAGGAGTGCTCCCGAGGCCTTGACTTGATCTAGGACGGCCTCCACAATGCGACTCGCGGCCTCCTCGATGGAGTCGGCGCTCTCGGGCAGATGCGCAGCACAGGGCAGAGGGGGAGCGCTCCTTTCCCCGCCTGGGGCCTGGTCACCAGTGCGTGGGAGCCCAGCCTCCAGGGGGACCTCTGTGGCAACAGGCTGCCGTAGGATGTGATGTGCCTGGGTGTCCACCTGTGCCTCCCCGGAGCTGCCCAAGCTGCTGCCGTGGTTCACTTCCTTCCAACCGAGAGGGAGCAACTCTGGAGTCGCAGCGCCCTGTGGGTCAGTCACTCCTCTGTCTGGTAAAGCTCCTGGCGACCCCAGGATCATATTCTCCTCCTGGCTCAACGAGGCTTTTGGAAGCGGGAGGTCTTGTGTGTTGTGTGATGCAGCCTGTCTCCCGGCCCCAACGGTGCCTGGTAAAGCGTTAGCCACGGCGACATCCAAGGCCACCTTTCCGTTCACCTCACAAGCAGGGTTTATTCCCTGGGGGTTAAGGTTTTGCACTCCAGCATCCAGAGCAAAAGCTCGACTGCAAGGCTGAGCCTCAGCCCCATCTGGTAAGAGCCCTGGCGAGGGAGCCGAGCTGCCCTGCTCTGCACCCAGGGCTTCCTGGCGTGGGGCTGCAGCCAGCCCGGCTCCCGGCGGCACCAGGCTCTGTGCAGCCCCACCTTCAGTCGGTGGAGAGACTGGTGGGGCCACTTCCTTGTTTTGCTGAGTTTCTGCATCAAGGCAGGCCGAGGGCGTGTCCAGCGTGTTGCCGTGCTCCAGGGCTCTGTCCTCGCCACAGCCAGTGGAGCCGGGCTCTCCACGGAGTCCCCGCGCCTCCTGTCCGGGAGGTGGTGTTCTCCGCTCTTCCTGAAACGTTCCCAAGGAAAGCGTGTCTTCCTTAACAGGGGAACAAGTCACTGCTTTATCCCTGCCACCCTGTCCCTGAGCTTCAGAGCTTTCTGGAAGCACCAGATTTTTCCCTTCTTCAGTCAAAATGGAACTGGAGGCCACAGTGGCCTTCCCCGCAGCCAGCAGAGAAGAGTCCGCGCCACCCTCGAGATTCGGAACTTCGGGGGCTGCTGAGAGGCAGGGTCCCCCTTGTTCCTCGCCAAGTGCCGTGGGACTGGTATTCCCCATGCTGGGCTGAAGCTGGAGAGCGGCGGAGGGCACGGGCAGGCCTGCGGCGCCGTCTTCTAGGGGCTCGTTCGCATCTCCGCCCGGGCCATCTCTACCGTCTGGAGCCGTGTGCAGTCCAGGAGCTGCTGTTCCCTTTTCTTTCTGGGAGGGGACAAGAGAAAGCGCGTCATCTTTGGTTACTGATTCACTGCCTGAACCGCCTGCCAGAGAAAAAGCCCTGTCTGATGTCACTGCCTGGTCCGGCACCAGCTCCTTCTCGGCTCCGAGGGCAGCAGCGTGCGGACGCACCCCGAGCGTATCTGTTGAGTTGGTTTCTAATTTCAAATCTCCTCCTTGGCCCTTCGTATCCGAAACTTCAAGACGACAAAATGCCACATGTTCCTGGGTATCTCGCACAGGGCCGGGGGCGGCCGGGCTAGCCCGTGGACCTTCACAGCAGGCGGCGGGGGGTGGATGCTGCGTGGGGGCCAGTCCTGGGGGGCTTTCAGGCCGGGTAACTATGTCATCACAGCGTTCCGCAGCCAACACACCACCAGAAGTCACCATGTCCTGCTGCCGCGTGGAGACAGCACACGGCTTGCCACCTCCAGCGGGGGGACAGAGGGGTGATTCGCCGTTTGGGCTTTGGATGGGAGGTGAATCCGTTTCTGGCTCCTGGTTTGCCGTGTCTTTTTGGGGCCCAGGAAAGGTTAGGCCAGAGGGCGATGCTGGCACACTTGTGCCTGCCAAGGGAGCACAGGGCTCAAACCCATCGGCAGGCGTGTCTTCCGCTGCAGCTGCAAGTACTGGGGGGCTCGGATTTGGTGGAACCCCAGCGCCCCCCTCACAACCTTGCGAAGTTTCAGTCTCTGCAGTTTTGACGGTGGAGGCTTCTCCGTTACTGCCTGCAGGTGAACACTCGACAGGTCTGGAAGCCTCCAGGGAAGCAGTGGCAGGGACGCCGTGAGGAGCGCCGGCTTCACCTGCAGGCTTCCTCGGGCCTCTTCCATCACAGGCTCCAGCCGTGCTGACACCAGAGCTGGCAACCTCTTCGCCCGTGCTCCCCCCAGCTTCGAGCACGTTCTTCTGGGTGGGGGTGTCTGTGTTCCCGAGATCACATTTTGGGTCCCCAGCAGTCACTGGGACGCCGACTGCAAGCTCCCCTCCAGACAGATGCCGAATGGCAGCGGTGCCAGGCTGCATGGCCACGTCTCCCTGCGGGACGTGGTCTCCGGCGCCTGGAGACTCCTGGTCCGCGGCCAGTGCGGCAGATTCTGTTCCAGTTTCTCCGTTTCTGAGTCCACAGCAGGGGACGCCCCCTGCTCCCTTTCCTTCACAATCGGGCACACTCTGCAGGCAGTGGCTGGGCCCAGATGCGGCTCCGCAGTCCGCAGCGCGTGCTGCCTCCACCTCTTCCCCTTTCCTCTCCACGCCTGCAGTTCTCCTCCCGCAGGAACAGTCTGTGTGCTCCTCCTTAGCCACACCTGACAAATCGCAGGAACTTGCAATCCCCCCGGCAGTGCTCCCTGGGCAGCACGGAGAGCTTGCGGTGTCTTCGGGAAGACGGCGCTGCTGGCCGTCCCTGGGGGCTGATGCACAGCAGAGACACTGGCTGTCTGTATCCTGAGCAGCGGGCACACCTGAAGGATCCTGTGCTGTCACCATTAAGGGCATGGGATTGTCCATCTGCTTAAGGTTTGTTTTCTAGGAGGAAATGAAAGATACTTTTAAGAACAGTCCCTGGGAAGAGGGCACTGACACCTATACGCAAAACTCCTGCCGGAGACCGCTCATTGCCTTTCCAGCCCTATGATCACATGGTAAGCTGATCTAAATAGATACAAACACATCTTCTCTTGTAGCTGCATATCCACTGGAAAGATAAAAATGGCCAAGAATATACAAGATGACTATTTCCTAAGTTTTATGAACTCATTCTGGAAAGGTTGATGGGAGAGGGGCGCCTGGATGGCTCAGTCCAAAAAGTGTCTGACCCTTGATTTCGACTCAGGTCACAATCTCACGGTTTTTGAGATCAGGCCCCATGACCACGTTCAGTGTGGAGCCCTAAAATTCTGTCTCCACCTCTCTCTGCCCCTCGCCACTCTCAAAATAAACTTAAAAAAAATTTTTTTTAAGTAGATAGGGGATATTCTTTTACTTAAAAAAAAAAAAAAAAAAAAAAAAAAAGCAGTTCCTCTGTTATCTAGTACCAAACATTAAACAAGAACATATCAAACTAATAATAACCAATTCTTTAAAAAACTTTTTTCCATGTTTATTTTTGAGAGCATGCACGCACGCTCATGCGCAGGGTGAGGGGTAAAGAGAAGGGGACAGAGGATCTGAAGCAGGCTCTGTGCAGACAGCCCAATGCGGGGCTCAAACTCATGAACCATGAGATCGTGACCTTAGCTGAAGTCGAATGTTCAACTGACTGAACCACCCAGGTTCCCCATAATACCAAATTCTTGATTATTCTTAGAAAGTACTGTGGCTTGATGATATTGTAGGTCATCTCAAAATTACATTTTGCAACTTTGCAGTATTTTAAGAAACACAAACAGATATAACCAACTATACGGGAATGGTTAAAAAAAAAAATCACAGTCGTTCAACCTGATGGCAGATGCCAAGCTGTTACATAAATGTGAACTATGAAGACCACAGTGAAATCTGAAATACAGATTTACAATACAATGTTGGAAAAAATAAATAAAGCCTAGAGTTAATTTAAGGTTATAAGCATGCAAAATTCAAATGTACTTTTAGACAAGGCTTAGGAAAAATGGAGAAAAACACAGCTCATCTTTGGGGTTGGTTTGCCTTTTATACCAAGGTTTCAGGAATTCTTACAATACTACTATTTGTTCAACACATAGAAACTATTTGTAAGACATCTGGCTTCGCTCTTCCCCACTGTCTGACCTACTGCAATGGTCTCACACAGATCTACTGTGCCCTCTCTGGTTCATTTACTCTCTCAGTAAGCACTTAACAGTTCTCCTACATCACACTAGTCCTGTCTACTAACCGGGCCTATTGTAGAAATTTCCACGTGCAAGTGTAATATGTGGTATGCTCACTAAAGTCTTTCTAGTAAGAGAGTACCGCCCTCCCCCCCACCCCCCCAGCAAAAAGTGGATTTTCAGTAAAAGCTTTTGCGCTATGCTGCTTAGAGTGTTCAAATTAATTTGCTTCCACTGTTGCTGAGAATGTAACCGTCCCCTACAAATTATGAAAGCAAGTCATTACATTTAATAAAGGGTGAACGTTCCAGAAACAAGTGGTGTTTCACAAACAACTTTAAAAGCTCCTAACAGCATGCATCCTCTCCGAGTTTTCATTTCTCATAGTTTCCTGTCAAGCATTCCCATACGAGACAGTAACTTTGGCACCTGCAAGCTGAGATTTTCAGGTGGACCGTCATTCACCCAGTAAGAAGAGCTCTAAAGGAAAATCGGACTCAGCAGTCCGTTCAGAGCAAAACAAAATGACGCCTGTTCTGGGCGTGCACGATTCAGAAGGGGAAAGGCAGGCCCATCACACAGCCCTGCTGTGGGGTGTCTTGGCCTGCTGACCTCAAAAATAATGCCTGCTCCCAAAGAGGCCTCCAGTACTGAGTTGACCCCAGACGACCTTAAATGAAATTACTGTCAAGCTTTCTCCAAATCAAATCAGCTCTGAAATAAACTGGGTGGAAAAATTATGTAAACTTAGCCTTCAGATGTTATGGCCAAGAGACATGTACCCATATGACGTTTATATTATGCATAATAAATGCTACCAGGGAGTCTGTAATGTTTTTACGTCTGGCAACAACTTTATCTTGAAGGCTTGAGTGGATTATAAAATCTTTATTTTTTTAGTGATCTTTTTACCATCCAACTATCAATTTAAATATAGTAACATTATCATCGCTCACTGGACTAGTCGTGAGGCTTTATCTCTGAGTATAGCAACCATCTCAGGAACTGTTTTGCTCAGTTTTATAAAGCTAAACTGACAAATTTATAAACAGACGAATTTCCCTTGATGCCAGGAAAACGGAGTTCTAGTTGTTGCGTATGTTTCTGCATCTGCAGTGTGTACGTGTATCTTTCATTATTTCAAAAACATGGCAAAAAAAAAAAAAAGAAAGAAAACTGCCCGCGGCCTCCTGCTGCCGCCCCCTATCTGTAAGTGGTAACATCCAACACCACTAAAACTGCCCTAAGGGGTTTCACAATCTGTGAGGAGAGCATTTTTAGGCTCCAATTATAGCAAGGTTCACTAGGGCAAAGAGTGAGGGCACAAAAGCCTGAAAATGGACATTTTCCTCCTTACCATTAGCTGCTGTTGGATGTTCCTAAGTTTAAATATGTGTCCAGTGCAACGGTCTCCAGGAAATGGGGGTTCATGGTGCGCTTCGGACTCAGAAGTTAACGTATAGACGTCCAGCTCTCGATGGTGCCTCACAGAACAGTCTCCGTAAGGTATCTCATAGGACAGACGGCTCCAGGAGTCTGGTTCTCCGGCGTTCTCCCTGGAAGCAGGCAACTACTGGTTAACACACGTACGTTCTGCTCCCGGCAGCTCAGCGCCAGCCCTCTGCTCTTACCCGGCTGCTCTGGGGGACCTGCAGCAGAAGTCTGGTCTGGGCACTTCCCCAGGGATTCAGGCATGGCCCTAACTAACTGCTCCATCCTCCTCAGAAGAGGTCACAAATGGATTAAATGAGAACTGCAGGATTCCTCCTAAACAATGTTTTGATCAAGATAAAGAGAGGTCTGGGAGCTTAAAATAGTTAATATTATGCTAACAACCAACTTAATGAGGAAATGCGAGGAGGATGGTCTTAGCCTGGTTTTCACTAGAAGCAAGGCTTATTACGCATTTCTCTCAAATTGGGTTACACCACACGTTAACTGCAGCGACTATACTGGGAAGTGAAGAAGTAGTCAGTACAACCCACGCAAGGGCACTCCAACTTTTGCTGACAACTCTCAAAGTCAACCATACAGACCACGACTGGATGCCATATACGCTATTCTTGTCATTACAATTAGGAAACCACTTGGTTCTAAGAACTCCAAGTTCAAATTTTTTTCATTTGGAAAACAAACAACCTTGCTCAACCAGTATCGTAATAAATGAAATAAGGCCGACAAAGGTACAGGTGTGTAAAAAAAGCATTTCGGGGAAAGGCCTCAAAACATAAATTCTCTTTATGAACCAGGAGATTGGTAAAGTACCCCACAGATTCTGGAAGGAGGAGGAAGGCTACGTTCGAGATCGTTCTGTTTTAAAATGGAAGAATTAAGAATGAAGCATGAAGAAGAAACAGACATGCCACCCACGGAGAAATGGGAGGGATGACACACGACTCCCTCTCTGCAGTGTTTTATTTACTAAATCACACCTGTCTGTCATTAACAACTCACCAGATAATAACTGGAATTTGAAACTAACAATATGTTATATAAGAAAGCCCAGAAGTGAATAATTGTATGCTGGCTGAGTAACAATGAAGGCTGTTCCAAAAGAAAACCACTGTAATGTCCATACTCATGAGTGACACCCCAGCAGTTGCTTAAAATGAACTTGGCAAACACTCGGCTAAATCCTTATGTGCTTACCAGGTCGCTCTACTCTGAGTGAAGTGACCTCAAAAATGAAAGTACAGTTGACTCTTCTTGGGCAACAGGGGTTTGAACTGCACGGGTCCATTTACACACAGATTTTTCTCCCCAGAAATACAGTACGGTTCTATAAACGTATTTTCTCTTCCTTATGACTTTCTCCGTACCATCTTCTTTTCTCTGGGCTCCTTTACTAGAAGATTACAGTGCGTAATGCATGTAGCATACAAAGTTTACATTAACTGGCTGTTTATGTTATTGGTAAGGCTTCCGGGCAACAGTAGGCTATTAGGTTTTTGGGGAGTCTATACTTACATTCGATTTTTGATTGCACAGAGGGTTCAACCCCTGCGCCAACAATGGACTGTTCAAGGGTCAATTCCACTTATAAGATAGTCACTTAAAGGTTCAACTGAATGACTCGACTAAGTGACCAATCAGCTATACCAAAATAAAGGGGCGTGACTTCTCTGTAAACGGAGTTTTGAAGCTCAATTTGGGTTGCCATTGTCGCTAACTCTGGTTAACTGTCTGACAGAATCGGTAGCATAGCTGATTACTCAGATTACCTCCTACAGCCATACTCCACTAAGAAAAGACCTCTGAAAACAAAACCTGATTTACAGACCCCATCCCAGCATGAACCAAGTATAATCCACTAAGAAGAAAGGACTGTTTGCCGAGGCAGGGGCAATTAAAAAGTGATGCACTCCATTCCCAGCAAAATGGAATTCTCCACCAACCTTGCCACTATTAACTCTCGAACTGCTTCCTTTCTACTGTCTAAACCTTGAGGAACTGCCATCTGTAACCACAGACTATCTACCTTCTACCATTCCCAGGCTCTCCTTCCAGAGGAAGGTGTTTCCGTTGCCACAGTCCCCTGCAGGTGCCAATAACCCTTCCATCTCCCGACTCACTGTCCCTGTGAATTTGTGTTGCTTCCCAGTCTGTCTAGATACCAAAGACCAGTCAATGCAATTATTCTCCCACTGACTTCTGGGAACACCTGGTGCTGACACCCTTCCAAACCCATCGTGCCGGCAGGTCTGGGTCAAGCCCACCGTTCACCAAGTATCTGTGTGCCAGGAAGCATTCCAGGTGCTGGTGATACAAACCAAAATCCTTACCCTGCTGGAACTTCTGTACTTAGCAAGGGAGACAAGAACAGCCAGATTAAATAAAACAACTGGTATTCTGGAAGACAGCAAGTGCTATGGAGAAAAATAAAGCAGTGTGGTGGGACAGGAACACCTCACTGAGGCGGCATTTTAAGCCAATACATTCTGTGCTCTGTGTTCAGCATCATACAAAATTTTTACTGAACCCACTAATAAAATGTGGCAAAACTCCAGGCATAAGAACGTTTACTGCAACTTTAGGTATAATAGTATTAAAAACTGGACAACCCCTGGTCAGTAATGAGAGGGCTGTTTGATAAACTGATCTCTGGACTATTACGTAGCCATCACAAATAACTGAAATAATAGTTCAGTAACACTGAAATCTACAACATTCAGTGAAATAAGCAAAATAAAAAGCATAAAACTGTAAGTCTAGGCAGTAAAATGCACAAATAAAAACAGTGTCACAGTGGCTGGGTTTTAGGTTGTCTTCCCCAAGATTTTAATTCATGTTTTTAACAAATTTTTTCAAGTCCCCTATTGAGCCAGGACTCGTTGCTGGTCTGTTAATGCTTTTCTCACTTGTGTGTTAGTGAAACTTTCTATAATCTCGTCAAAGGCCCAGCCTTAACCTTGTCTACTTCACTCTTGGGTGACCTTTCTGCCCGTCTTAGAAGCTTGAGACCACCTAAAGGGAGCTAAAACCATCTTCATCCACTAACAGATGGCTCTGCCCACCCCCCCCCAGCGTCCAAGACGCCCCTTCCCAACAGTGTGTTTGCTCTGTTCCGCCTGCCCTCCCTCGGTACCTGACGGGGTAATGCTCCCCCGGCTGCCTGCTGTTTTCCACCCACTTCTGGACCAGCTCCTTCCCGCCTGCCTACCAGTGCGGTTAAACCCCCAGCAGGAGACAGAGGGGCGGTGGCAGCAGAAGGGATTACTGGGGCCCTGCTGGGTCAAGAAGCGGCAGCATAAATCTGCACTCCGCCCTGGAGACCAGATCTCACCGAGGAATCTGGCGCCTGGGGGGCATCTGACAGCGGAGACATTTTCTGGTGGTCACACCCTGGGTGGGTGGGTGGGGGCACAAGACAGCTCCCCACGAGGGATAACCAGGCCCAGACTGGCAGTCGTGCTGACTTTGACAAACACTGCTGTCAACCCACTGGCCCACTTTGTCCTCCCTCCCCTCCCCGCCTCGGCACCAGTCACCCAAATGTTTCAAGGCTCTGTAATTTGGTTCCCCCTCACTCCACTGGCCACTAAAACCTCACGGTCACGGGTGTCCACTGATAAGAAAATACCAAATCCGGTGGCTTTTCTCTGTCCCCGTCACCCTCAAGTTTTGCAGACTTTTAAAATAGCGACTGGATTCTTCTGAACTTTATTCTCTCTGGACGTTCATGAAGAACCATCCTATTTTCCTCCGGTTTTCTCTGGCTCTCTCTCCTCCTCCTCACATGGTGGATGTGAGCACAGCACACATCAGCTTCCTACCCTCTCCCACTTCCTTTCCTCCTTTCCCACAGCCCCACCCCACCTCCCAAATCTCTCTCCAGCTGCAAAGTCCGCGTTCCTGTCCCACACTTCCACCGACTTCCATGTCTTCGCCAGAATGTGCGGTGGGCATTCTCCGATGTCAAAACTCAGTTTCACGTTCCCCCATCCCCCAAGGCGGCAGCAACCCGACTGATTTCCATGAATGAACAGTGGTCATCCCTAGTAACACCACTTACCTTCTTCAGAACATCCTGCTGGTTCTGGCTTTCCCATTCGGCGCCTTACTTCACTTCCTACGGGCCCCGAGTCACCTGGACCCTTGCAGTCACTCTTGTTACAGGCCAGCTGCCCTACACCCGCCACCGCTCCCCAAATCTACCCAACAGAATCATCTTAAGGCAACAGTGAGGTCTCCTCCTGCCCCAAAGGTTTGCTGTGCCTTCCCATTATCGCCTGTCTGCTGGGAGGGAAGCAGGCACGGTGTATGCCCCCATCGCCTAGGCTTTCCCTTCTCCTCTTAAGCATTCTACGGAGCAGCACCCCACGTGCACCGTGTGGATATAAAGCAGAAAGCCACACAAGTTCACGACCAAGGATGCTCAGCTATGAACGCCAGAATGACAACTGTCTCGTTCCGCTCTGCGACACGAGCTTCGCTGGCATGACAGCTGCAACGTGTCCACGTTAAGGCACTGGCTCAGTAACACACGTAAATCTGGCCTAACATTCTGGGGCTATGTTACAGAAAATCCACGCTCTTCCAACAACAGGATCACAAAACAGACAGCCACGTACGCAGAAGAGTGATGAGGGATCCAGGACGGATGAGGCATCACAAACAGACTCCCCAGCACTGAAGGGGGGTATTTAGCTCACCACGTGCCGCCTCCCTAACACTTGAACGCAGCCGGCCCCCTCCTCCTCTCCTAACTGCTCTAACGTCGGTCACACCCGCTTTCAGGGTCTACATCATTACACATCTAGAAGTGCCAATAATGGCTGCTTCACGTAACGACCTAAGAGAACTCTCCCTTTCTGGCACAACTTATTATTTTCTCTTGAATTAAGTTACCTTCTTTTTTCTAAGTACTCCCAGCTAGAACTTTGTTTTTATGGTCTTGCTTCACAATGGAATTCTCAAAGACCGTTCAAGGAAACATTTGCTCAACACCCACTAAGCAGCAGGCATCCCACTGGATGCCAGGGCCAGCAGATAAATATGGCAGCTCTTCTCCAGGACACGTGCAAACACACGGACTACGGTCAACCATGGAGCGCTCCTACACAGCCACAGTCTGGCTCACTGGAGGTATGGTCCCTTCCACGGAAGCGAGAAAGCAAGAAAGAACGAGGAGTTTTACACTTGCAAGTGTGGCATCTCATGCACTAAACATGCCATGTTTCATCAAAATTACAATGCTACTTCTTGTAAAAGTGTCGTTACTTTATGCATCACTAAGAAGGAAAAAACTTGAGTGAATTATGACATGACATTGTAGCAGTGTTGATCAGAATGTATCCGATTTCACAGCCAGAACAATGTACACCTTAAAAGAGATTATTAACAGGGGCGCCTGGGGCTCAGTCAGTTGAGCGTCTGACTTCAGCTCAGGTCATGATCTCACAGCCCGTGAGTTCGAGCCCCGCATCGGGCTCTGTGCTGACAGCTCAGAGTCTGGAGCCTGCTTCAGATTCTGTGTCTCCCTCTCTCTGCCCCTCCCCCTCTCTCAAAAATAAATAAATGTTAAAAGTTAAAAAAGAAGAGAGAGAGAGAGATTAACACAGGGTATAAATATAGCCAAACACCCTTTTGCATATGGCAGTGGTAGCGAAATGGCCAAGTGACCTGTTCAAACCTCATCGGTTTCCACAGCATGCTCTGATGAATGATAACATCCGCCCGTCACCCGTGTCCCTGAAGCGAATGGACAGCAGGTGCATGTGAAGACAGCAGCTCCGAGGCCAAGGACTGAGCTGCAAGGTGCCTCGGCAGATTGTGGCTGTGGCTTGGTATACTTCAACAAAAATAGCTAACACACGGTGTTCAAACTTTTAAGTAGCTATAAATCGTCAAATAAAACCATCTGCAGAGAAAGAATTGCTGGCTGGTGATAGGGCCAGTCCAGGGAAGGAAAGTCAAAGCCCTGTTCTCTCTCCATCCACCTTCCCCCTCTCCCCACCTCCCCAGTGAGAACATGAGGCATAGCTAAATGTTCTGTAATCCCCAAAGTACAGAATTCCTTTATGTAAAACTACCACATTTCCCATTTCACAGCCATTTTCCTTGTTTAGTCTCCTATGGACTTGGAGATCAGCTGCCCAGCCTTCTCTCTTGATTAGAAGCCCTCTCTGGGTCACAGTTCGTAATTACGTTGTCCCTTGGCTTTGTAGTTCTTCCACAGAGGGGACTATGCCTGAGTATCTAAAGTTTACCTTAGAAAAGTAACACAAAGATTTTACTGCAACCAAATCAAGTCTGGCAAGACAGAAAAGCACACTCACAAGTTTACTTGCAATTCTGGTTGTTTCTACTGGGGAATTAATAGGCACCACAGCCTCAGCTGGGATGTTTTGTTGTTGTTGCTTCCAAATGAGCGTTGTACAGATGAGAACGTGTCAATGCTGTGGGTGGCAGTCTCTCCCCAGGTCCTTTCTCCTCCCAGGGAGGACACCACCCCTTTGAAGAAAGGGGTACTGTCACTACTAATGGTGCCAATTACGCAGCATGGAGACGCTTCATTCCTACTCCACCAGACAGTATTGAGGTCTCTTAAAAATTTCTTAGACTGTCACATTCAGCCAGACCCCAGAACAGCCTTCAAGACAGAGAGGCCAACACCACGGTGACCTTGAAAGTTCCAATCATCCTCTCATGAGGCAATTTATACTGCTCCCAGCCACTCCCAGGCACCCCGCATTTCACCCCGAGTTTCTAGTACGACCCCCCAGGGCAGTCTCTCACCAGGCACCGAAAGCCCCGGGGCGCTGCACCGCCATGCTCTCTTTACTCATCTGTCATCCGACCGAGGACAAGGACCACACTGCTCCTGGCTGGCGGGGCCTTGCTACCCTGCTCACTCTCTTGACACACTGTAGGTACTCAAACAGATGCGTGGATTTCACTCCACGGCAGGGTACCAATATTCCTCTGTTTTGCTCACGATGCTTACCAACGGTTTGAGATCATGGAGAACTTGCTCTCTGTGAAGGGCGAGACCCCCTAAAGAAGCAACTCCGGTAAAGCCCATGTAGCGGCAGAAATGGCTTAGAAGGTGAACTTGGCAAGGAACTAGCCCCAGCGCATGTCCAAGGTCAGGGGGAGACCACTGCTATGAGGATACTCCTGGGCAGCTGGCGAAAAGGGAACCTAAAGCCCATACGAGATCGTATTAATGTTCTATTAATGATAAGTGCACTGTGATAAGAATATGATGAGGGCGCCTGGGTGGCTCAGTCGGTTGGGCGTCTGACTTCGGCTCAGGTCATGATCTTCTGGGTTTTTGGGTTCGAGCACTGCATCGGTCTCTGTGCTGACAGCTTGGAGCCTGGATCCTGCTTTGGATTCTGTGTCTCCTTCTCTCTCTGCCCCTCCCCCCGCTCACGCTATGTCTGTTTCTCAAAAATAAATAAATGTAAAAAAATAAAAATAAAAAAAAATATGCTGAAACACTTAGGAATAGTGGGACCAGTCTGCAACTCATTCTCAAGAGTTCAGCCTGATCGTATATATACGATCCCACCGATAAAGCAAGCATCACAAATGTGCGTTTAGGTGAAGAGCATACAGGAGCTCATTGTTCCGCTCTTGCCATCTTTTCTATGGTTCAAGAGTTTTCAAAATAAGAGGGTGATTTAAAACATTAACCTACAAAAAGGCAGGGGCAGCAATTCTTAGTTAAGGCAGGGAGGAAACGAATATTATTTGGGTATCTACCGAGAAATGGGCAGGTGCGTATACTGTTTAATCCTCGTGTGAATCCTTCCACGAAGCGCTACTCCCAGTTCAGAGGAGAGGATGTGGAGACTCAGAAATACCAGCTCGCTCGCGCAAGCCACACCACATCTGTCAGCAGTTCAATACACCTGACTTCCAGCGACACACACTGCCACTTGGAGAAGGGAGATCCTGGGCGACAGACCTGGCCTCTCTGAGCGAGCGCCACACTCTGGAAGAAGCCCCTAACGGGCCTTCCGCACGGGGGCTGCAGCAGCAAAAGGGGGCAGGAAGCAAACTCTCTAATAGTGCCTGGCACACAGGTGGTGCTCTCCTGACGCGGCACTCCCTACAAAGGCTGGAGGAACGGATGCAAATCCTGGGTGGACAGACCCAGAGCCTGTGCTCTCCCGCAATCTGATGCCGCGCCGCTCTCGTGCAAGGGGTCGCTCTTGACGGGAAGCCCTCGCCAGATGCCACAGCAGGACACACGGAGGGTCAGTGGAAGGCAGAGGAGAGACCTGGAGGGGAAGAAGGTCTTCAACAAATCCAAAGAACGTCCATTCCGGGCCCAGTGCCGTCCACCACACGGGCATTCCTCCGGTGGTAGAAAGTTCTGCCGAGTTACTCAACAGCACACGCAGCTCGGGTGCCCCGCAAGCAGCATGCAAGGTGCAGGGAACGGTCCGGCCCAGGGGCTCACCGCCCAGCGATCTTCGAAGCGAGCACATTCCTCTCAGAGGAAAGACATGTCAACTCTGACAACCGAGTCTCTCAATCTCCTTTTTAAAAAGGACACACTAAATTGTTCACCACATTTGTCACAAAACTGATACTAACTGGCACCTACCATTCCCTAAGGGGAAAAACTGTTCTGCTTGCCATAACGAATCACCACAAATTCATCTAATTACATTGAATTTAGGTTTCCCCAGAGGCGAGATCACAGGAGCATATGAAAAAGCAGGGCGCTAAGGTCGGACTACAACCCCCCTGGGGCGCCTGGGTGGTTCGGCCAGTTAAGTGTCAGACTTCGGCTCAGGTCACGATCTCACCGTCCGTGAGTTCGAGCCCCGCATCACGCTCTGGCTGACAGCTCAGACCCTAGAGTCTGCTTCGGATTCTGTGTCTGCCTCTCTCTCTCTGCCTCTCCCCTACTTGTACTCTGTCTCTCGCTCTGTCTCAAAAATAAATAAACATTAAAAAAAATTTAGAAACCCCTTTTTATCATTGTCTGGTCCAAGACAGATTATTTAAGCTTCTCGGAGCCAAAGCTTTTTCATCGGTTTACAAAAAAGTGACAATAATATCAGCTTTCTTACAGAGTTGTTCTAAGGATCAGAGATACACTTAGTATTACATTAGTTAATAATAGTTTCTATTTCCTTCCACAAAGGAGGGGTACACACCCTAGTCACTTCCTTTCACAGCTGCGTTTGTTAACGGTTTAACAACGTCCGAAACACTGAACTATGAGTTTTATTTACATCACATCGCCTCATTTATTCTTCCAACTATGCTGTGAAGGAAGCTATCACCCCAATTTACAGATGAGGAAACCGAAGGTGTGAGAAATTCAGTGACCTGCCTCGCAGCTAGTGAGTCACAGGGCCAGACCCAGGGCTGGTGTTCTAACCACCACACAAAACTGCCTCTGCTGCCTGTTTCGCACTAGAAAATGCAGACCCGTGAAACACACGAGTTATTTCTAACATACCCTCTTTGGAGGGTTACGTTTTGGGGGTGTACACATGTGTTAGGGGCATGAGATTCATGGCCCACGGCTTCCATGGTCATTTTTCTCTCTACATTCAGACAGGCTACTTGGGTTCTAACTCCAGGGCTCCACGACTTCTGGAACACATCCTCCAACAGCCGATGTTCTGCATTTTCTAGTCTCACATTACTGCACTGCTTCCAGGATCTTAAATAATTTTTAATATCTTATCATGTTGCTAATTACATTTGCAAAAGTATCTAACATACCAACATTCACAGAATAAGTAACAATTAAAGTTAAGTCAAAGTTTTCTTCTAATTAAAAAAAAATTTTTTTAACGTTTATTCATTTTTGAGAGACAGAGAGAAAGGGTGTGAGCAGGGGGAGGGGCAGAGAGCAAGGAAGACACAGAATCCGAAGCAGGCTCCAGGCTCTGAGCTGTCAGCCCAGAGCACAACATGGGGCTCGAACCCACAAAGCGTGTAATCATGACCTGAGCCAAAGTTGGACGCTTAACCAACCGAGCCACCCAGGCGTCCCTAAAGTTACGTCAAATTTCTACTAGACGGACATCTAAATATTTACTGATGTGGTCAAACTTAGTTGTTGATACCCCTTATTTAATCATATTTAAGGCACCAACCTGATTCAAATAACTCTCAGGAATTAATTTTCAGGTGTAATGTGAAGTCTAGTTTTCCCACTAAGGCAAAGTTCTTAATCTCAACTGCATCTTACAGTTACCTGGAGGAGCTTTTTTAAAATCCTGATTTCCAGATCACGCTTAACACCAATTAAACAGAAATCTCTAGAGGTGGCCCTCAGGCGTCAGTATTTTTTAAAGCTCTCCAGGAGATTCTAATGTATAATCAGAATCCTGATGTACAGCCAAAGCTGCAAAATACCACATTAAAGTAACCTACAGATGCAAGTTCATTTTAAAAAGAGTAAGTTAAGGCTGGCAAGACTGAGATAAACACTGAAGCTGTAAGTATTGTATCCTTTGACCTAATTATAGCATTCCTCGTCATTTACCTTATAGAAATAAGTTAAAAGAAGAATTAATAGGTAAAAATGAGGTTCTTTGCCGCATTCATTACTTAGCTTCGGATTTTTTAAATGTTAAAACTAACATTCAACACTAGGTAAATGGGTTAAATACTCAAGACAGAGTATTTCAAAGGGCCCCCAAAATAATTATAAAGACCACAGAAATAGATAAGAGTAGGAAAAAAAAATACCAGAACACAAAACAGAAAATCTGCTGCAATTGTTTAAAACAACAATGCAATGTGGGAGGTAATATCTGATTAATGAAATAAATCTGTCTTGTTGGTGGTGGCATTATGAATAATATTATGTCTAACTTAACTGTTAAAAAAAATAAATGCTAACTCTCCCTCTTCATTACCATTCTTGCTTCTGGCCTAAGTCCAAGGACAGAGGCCGCATAGTGCAAGTGTCCCTGAGAGCTAAGGCAAGGGAACACAGAGAAATAAGCCTGAGTCTGGACTCTGACACAGGAATACTAAATTCATCCTCAGACCAACACCAGGCACTTCAAATGGATCCTCATCTAAGAAACCCAGACTGACCAATCCCAACTCACTCAGCAATGCACTTTCTCTTTTTTCTACCCTCTCCCTCCCCAGATGACTGAGGTCACCTCCTAAGAGATGACAAAGAGATTGCTATTTAAGTATTACTTGTGAGGCCCCTGGGTGGCTCAGCCGGTTGAGTGTCTAACTTCGGCTGAGGCCATCTCACAGGTCCTGAGTTCAAGCTCCGCATCAGACTCTCTGCACAGAGCCCACTGCAGATCCTCTGTTTCCCTCTCTCTCAAAAATAAATAAATAAATACTAAAAAAAATATTTTTTTAAATAAAAAAAAGGATTACTTGGATTTCTATTTCTATAAAGCTGGGTTGCTCTCTCGCAGAACACAGGATTCTTTGTCTATTCCATGACAGTTACTGGCTTCATAACTACTTACTAGCCTCCTCATACAAAGTGTACTTAGTGAAAAGACACACACAGGCACGTGAGGATTCTCTCCAGAGGGAGACCGTTATCACTGTGACTAAAACCAAATTCCGGCTGGGGAAAGAGAAATGCTTACAAAATAATCTGAAACTTGGAAAGAATAACAGAACTGGATAAAATAATTTGAAACTGATGATAAAAAACAGACCAGGAAGAAAAGTCCAGTATCCAACCACTCGGAGAGAGAGAATACATCTTTAAAATGTTCAGTTTCTTTAGCTTTCTCATGAAGCAAACAGACAGAACAAAATCAAACAGCAACCCTAGATGTTTACCCATTTAAATAATCTAATCACAACAGAGGGCAAGGAAAGCAGTCTATTTCTTCCAGTCTTCTTTTCGAAAAGCATTTGAAACTCAATATAACCGAAAGATTAAGACCCAAACATGAATCTGTAACTCTAGTGTAAGGGTGACCATTAAAACCAGCTAATTAACAAGCTTCCAATGGCAAAGTTGCCATAATTCTATAGACAAAGTGAGTTGTTCTACTTATAAACATGGGTAACTTGAATCACAATGAAATCATCACTGTGTAAACTAGTTTTTTCCAGCTCAGGAAAAAGAGAAAACATTCTTACTCATTAGTCTGGGCAGGCCTCTTCAGACATGAAGTTCCCTTAACTTTATATAAGGTTACTTTCATTAACGTTTAAGAAAAGAACTAATACTTAACAAGCCCAGTAAGCTTCCAATGAGCTTGTGTATTTTTATATGATGCATTTCCCTGATTCAGCATTTTTCGTAATTCATTGTTGAAATGGATTAATCTTATTTGGAAGCAGTTAGACAAATAGCATGTGTCAAAATAAACAGACAAGGTTTCTTTCACAGACTAGATGTGACTTTTTTCAGGTCTCTGTTCTCTAATGTGCTGAACACTGTGCAGAAACATACGTCTATCTGCTCTCCCTGTGCACAGCACTGTGCAATAAGTTCTTAGATGGGTTGAAGGACAGCTTCTCAAACTAACAAGGACCAGATTTTTTAAAAAAATTTCCAATTTGTTACAGAAGCAAAAATTCTAAAAATGAATTACTAGAAAAAAAAGTGAAATTTACAAGATGCAAAACTGAAGCTCAGAGCTCTTATTAGATTCAATAGATACAAAATGACTCTGTCAAATTACCATAAAAGTTCTTAAATACACTCTCTCCACTCCATACTTGAACTCATCACAGACTAGTGGGTGACAAAGAACAGGCCAATCAGCTCTGAGACAGGCCTGCCTCACCCTGAACGCAGTGGGTTACAAGAGAGATCCCTGCAGACTGCCAGGAACCACGTTTTATATTCCCACCATCTACAGACCCTGGCGAGTCAGACAAGCCAGAGAGAGAAAAGTCACGGCACAGACGGGGACACGAACGTGGAACCAGTTACAGATGCAGTGAGCAAGTGTCCCTTTCTCCCGAGGTATACTCCACATAGGCCTGGGCAAAGTGGAACACTAACTCCACAATATTCAAGAGTATTTTAAAAGTTCAATCCTAACTGGTGTTTATTATTATTATTTTTATAAAATTAAAAGCATCCGGGGACGCCTGGGTGGCTCAGTTGGTGAAGCATCCGACTTCGGCTCAGGTCATGATCTCACGGTTCATGGGTTCAAGCCCCACGTCAGGCTCTGTGCTGACAGCTCAGAGCCTAGAGCCTGCTTTGGGTTCTGTGTCTTCCTCTCTCTCTGCCCCTCCCCCGCTCACACTCTCTCTTATCTGAGAGAGAGAGAGCGGGGGGGGGGGGGGGAAGAGAGTGACACTTTTTTACTGTGTATTCATTTTTGAGACAGAGAGTGAGCGGAGGAGGACCAGAAAGAGGAGACACAGGACAACAGATGTGAATCCTATGAAAGAGCCAGCATATAGAGTTGCTGGGACAACATGTAGAAGGCAGAGGGGACAGCCGAGCGCAGGGAGCCCGAGGCAGCAACCAGCTGGCCCATGCAGAGAAAGCAATGGGAATGAGGTCTCAGAGTTGTACGGGGTTCAGATCTCATGGGGCTTTGTGGACCATGGCACCAACTGGGATTTACTCTGAGCTGGATGAGAAAATGTGAGAAGGAAGAAAGCAAAGATGAAAACACAAAAGAAGGAAACTAGTAACATTAACTATTAGTTTGATACCAGATCAGTATTATTTACCTTTAATCCTTGGAACAACTTTGAGGCAGGGATCGGTGTATCTCCACACGTCACATGAGAACACAGGCTGAAGCAGCAATGTGTCAAGTCCACAGCCAATGAGTAAAAAGGCCAGAATCTGCACCCAGACCTAATTCCAAAACTCTGCACCTCCTGCCACTGTGCACAGGGATACGGACCTTCTAAGTGTCAAACTATGACCACGTTCAAATTACAGAAACTGTTAAGCCTGTTATATTTATCAGAAGCTCATCAAAGCATATTAGATTTTGTTATAAATTTTATAGGATCCACAGCAAGTTGACAACTGCAGAAACCCATAAATCAAGAAGCCATTCCTCAGAGATGGGATGATAGAATCCAAATTGAGTATCCACGGCTGGCCCCCAAATTCCAGGTTTCTGCAAGCGCAACAACAAAATTCAACACGCACAGACAGTATTTCGGCTAATTCCAGCATTCCCGCCGCTACGCACCGATCAACCACAGCCAGCCAGCCTCTGCCCCCTCACCTGGTCCAGCATGATGCGGCCCAAGCACAAGGTCGGGGTTGATGCTAACATACATGTAAAATCCTGTCGAAACCAAGCGCAGGCAAAAACCATTTTCCCGGTACTAACAACGCTAGTCATTCAGGGGGGGAAGTTCAAAGAGGCGTCTTCTTGAGATCAGCGAGAGCCAGATCAAATGTCAGAGAATCCACACTGAAGACCAACGATGCCGCAGTGTGGAAGCGGATACTCACGGACGGCTGCCCAGGCACCACGAATATCGCAGGCCCATGCTACCTGGGCCCCGGCTCCGCACTGCAGCTGGCAGGGCAGGGCAGGGCAGGGCAGGGCAGAGCAGCCCTCCCAACAGTGTGTTCTGCTGAGTCTACTTCTGACAGGAACTGCGGAGTCCAGTTCCTTGTTTCAGAGCTACTGCAACACCTGCCATGAAGCCACCTCGCCCTCACAGTGCCAAGCCCCACGGAGTCCTACAAAATCGACCCCAGCTGCGCTAACGTGCAGCGGGAGAGGCGAAATGTCACAAAGGGAGAGGGGAGTGGAGGGGGAATCCCGATGCACAAGAGACGACTATCTTAGGTGCTGGTGAGGACCTCACTGCCAGACTAGTTATGCATCCATGCACACGATACTCGGCTTTTCTCTCCTTCCTCTTTTTTTTTTTTTTTTTTGACGTTGTACTGCAACCCTGCCCTGAACTCATATGGGAATGATGCAGAGGAAAGAGGGCACATTATCTGGGTAACGATAGTGTATCAGCAATTTTTCATCAATTCTGTGCTGTCAGATAACTAAAAGTAACACTTTTCTAAGGTCATGGTTGGAACATGCGGGAACCAGATGGACTTGCTTCGATCCTTTGCTCTGACACTGCCACCTGTATGCTCTTGGGTCAGTTGCAGAAATTTCTCTGTGGCTCAATGTCCTCGTCTGCAAAAGTGAGAATACTGGGTTTGCCGAGATCAAACACGAACATGACTATATAAAGTGTTAGCATAGTGTCTGGCTCTCCCAAAGCGCCCAATACATGGTGAGTACATCGGATACTATAGGGCTGGTGTATTTCCAAGGAACAAAAAAGAAGGCAGTTTTTTTAGGTGTATATTAGAAAATAAATAAAAGGCACAGAACCCTTCTTGTGGGCTGTCAGACAACTAAAACTACACCTACGTCACCTTACCACTACTTACTCCCAAAAATCCAAGAGGAAGATGGCACTCTTCTTCCTGGTGGTACCAAGGGAGTGTTACTGTTGTGGGGGAGGCTGGCCAGGAAAAAAATATGTCAGAGACTGGATGGTGCTGCAGAGAGGTCCTATTTATATAAAGCTGAGTGGTCGTCTTAGTTCCAGCAAATCTTTTTTCCTAGCTCTCCCAACAGAGGGACATCCTGAGTTTCTATGAACTTCACAAGCACATTCTCATTTTATCCTCAAGAGTCCTAGGAGGTATCATTTCCCATTGTACAGATGAGGAAACCAAGGCTCCTAGGCGATAAGCAATCGGGATGCACCCACATTCGGCTATGCCATCATGAAGGCTAATTGGATGCCAACCGAACAGGTATGTGCTCGATGATCACGTGACTACAGAGGTCACCATCATACTAGCGAAGCAACAGCACCAACACAAGGAATGCTGTTAAAATAAGGAGTACTTGCATGAGCATTTTCTGCATAGTTCAAAGTGTAAATCTCCTTATATGCTTTTTATGCATAAATTCTATCGGCCAGTCAAAGCAGAAATGTGTACTTCTTAAGAGTAAAATGTTGGGGCGCCTGGGTGGCTCAGTCGGTTAAGCGTCCGACTTCGGCTCAGGTCACGATCTCGCGGTCCGTGAGTTTGAGCCCCGTGTCGGTCTCTGGGCTGATGGCTCAGAGCCTGGAGCCTGCTTCCGATTCTGTCTCTCCCTCTCTCTCTGCCCCTCCCCCATTCATGCTCTGTCTCAAAAATAAATAAAACGTTAAAAAAAAAAAAGAGTAAAATGCTACACTTAGTAAGTGTGAAAGCATGTAATGCTGTGTGCAAAAACAAGAGTTTTCAAACGGTTAAATTAGAAGAGAAGTAAGTAGACAGTTAATATGACCATTAAGAATATGCACTGGCTAGGTACCTTCAGGAAGAACATTTTACCTTTCTAGAGACAACAAATGTTCATTAAAACATCAATGATAGCGGTGCCTGGGTGGCTCAGTCGGCTGAGTGTCCAACTCTTGGTTTCAGCTCAGGTCATGACCGAGGGTCATGAGATCGAGTCCATTTTGGGCTCCACCCTGATCATGGAGCCTGCTTACAATTCTCTCCCCACTCCCACCCCATGCCCCTCTCCCCTGCTTGCGTGCGCCCTTCTCCCTCTCTAAAAAAAAAAAAAAAAAAAAAAAAAATGAAATTTTAAATGACAGAATTATAGATATCAAATTATATAAAAATTTTGATTAACTTTTTGTTAATGATCTTTTCACATTAAGTAAACACTGCACAGAATAACTTGAAACCTGCACATATCTTATTCCATTTAGGCCACATTTCTTTCAAGGAGAAATTCGATTTGTAAATTATTCACGTCTTATTAGAAAAGAATTAAAAGCAGGAGAACAATACTCCAAATTTTACCAAGACTCTGAAGGCCACCTTCAGATTTTACAAGACGGACAAATGGCCAAATTCACGTATTACAGCTAAGATGTGTCGTCCTGAATTCAGACAGAAGTATGTGCAGAAATGTGGAAAGAATGAGGTACCACAAACACATTTTGTTTTCACTAATCAAATGTCAAAACAACAGATTTTTTTAATTTTTTAATGTTTGTTTATTTTTTTGAGAGAGACAGAGTGTGAGCGGGGGAGGGACAGACAGAGAAGGAGACACAGAATTCCAAGCAGGCTCCAGACTCCAAGCTGTCAGCACAGAGCCTGACACGGGGCTCGAACCCACACACCGTGAGATTATAACCGGAGAGGAAGTAGGACCCTTAACTGACTGAGCCACCCAGGCACCGCATGAGCAACAGACTTTAAATAGGAATACTTCAGTGCAGCTCCTTCTAGTTTTAAGTGTCTAGGGACACTAAACATTTGAACAAAACTTTGTCAAATGATGGTTTGACAATGGTAACCAATTTCAGCAGCTGAAGCATTTGTCAGGTTCGTAAAACCAAGAACCCAAGTATAGAACTCCTTCTAGAAAACCTGTTCCTGGAAAACTTTCCTGAATTACAATTTTCTATAGCCCAACTAGTTAGAGATATTATTGATGCACTGGTAGAAAGTAATTTTTTTGAACACTTTATTTTTGAGAGAGAGAGAGAGAGCGAGCGAGCGAGCATGCGTGCCAGCAGGGGAGGGGCAGAGACAGAGGGAGACACAGAATCCAAAGCAGGCTCCAGGCTCCGACCTATCAGCACAGAGCCCGACATGGGGCTTGAACTCACTAGCCTAGTGAGATCATGACCTGAGCTGAAGTCAGACGCTTACCTGAGCCCCACCCAGGCACCCCAAAGTGAGTATTCAATGAATCGAGAGCAATCTAGCAGTTGCTAATGCTGAGAGAGAGAATCACTGTTCTTCCACTGTAAACTCAAACTTGTAAAACAGAACTATTCAATGTTAGAAAATGGACAGAATACGTTGTATTTCATACCGTATCATGCTTAACTCGTTTCACAGAACTTCATTCACAGGCATAGATATTCAGCTTTGGCCAAATACTGATTTTGGCCAAAAGGTTTATTCTACACGCTTAGTGTTTTTCCTTAAGAATAATTTTTATTTCTGTTAATAATACATGCAGGTAACATTTTCAAGTCATTCTTTCCTTAGGCGTGCCCTTAAGGAAGCTCCAAAACCGACCAAGTAAAAATAATGTGTAACGGTTACAAAAGGTCTGTTTTCTAGAGGGTAGAGGGTGCCAACCTAGCCTTCCTTGTCTCGCATACGCCCATCAAGTCCCACACTCCAGGCTCACTGTAAAGTCAGAAATGTTTTCCAAATCACGTGCTGTTGCCACAGAGAATCTGCTACCAGGCATCAAGTGATGTGACTACTCCACAGGCCTCTGAAGAGAGGCTCTTAGGCCTGAGGTCATGTGGCATCAGAAACACACACAACCTGGGCCCATTCGCACACACACACAGCAAGAAGTGCATGGAAGAAAACCCAAGACATGTGGAACGGCTCTGCTATTCCAACCAACTTGCAACACCAATCCATCTTCTTAGGAAGTCCAAGGCAGTGTAAAAGTTCAAGTGCGGTTTGTAACCAATTCCTGGTCCATTACTTAGCAGCTGTGGCAATTCCTTTCTGAAGTGAGGAGACTATGCCCGCCCCCAAAGGGCTGGAGAGAGAATAAGATATACAAACATGCAAAGTGCCTAGCACAAATACAATAAACGGCAGCTGGGGCTATTGTTTTATAAATACATAATGCTCAGAAAGTGCACTTCGCGGGGGGCGCCTGGGTGGCTCAGTCAGTGAAGCGTCCAACTCCTGATTTGGGCTCAGGTCATGATGTCAAAGTTCCTGAGCTCAAGCCCCACATTGGGCTCCACAGAGCCCAATGGGACAGAGGACAGTGTGAAGCCTGCCTGGGATTCTCTCTCCTCCCTCTCGGCAACCCCCCCTCTCTCGCTCTCTGCCCCTCCCCCACTCATGCACATGTACAATCTCTCTAAATAAATGAACCTCAAAAAAAAAAAAAGAACAAGTGCATTTTGCAATTTTCTAGCATGCTGCTGCACAGGGCAACAATCCTGAGAGTACTATTTGAATGGCTTTAACAGAAAAAAAAAAACAAAAAAAACAAAAAACTAGGTAATGTCAAAATTCTTAAAATGTTCCAATTGAAAATTTACCAACAAAGAAAAAAAGTCATTGAACACCAGATTGGTGAATCATCGTAATCAAATTAGGTTGGTTAAAAGACTGACAATATTATGAAACATGCTTCCGCTCAAAATTCTATCAATAAAGTGTAAACACATCCCAAGGACAGGCTTGTGCACAACAACCACTGACTGACTAGATGGCCTTGGGCAAGCTAGCTGGCCTGTGTGTTTTCCCACCTGCGGAAGAACACCAGCTGTATGAACCTGCACCTCAGACCTCAGCGGAAAGGTTCTAAATGAGGACACACTGAAGCACTAACATAGCAGGTACCCATTAACGCGTGCGCCCTCCCCTCCTCCCAGATTCCTCTCAGTTCTACAGCCTTCTTCACCAGGACACAGAGACCCAGATCACACAGTGAGAAAGGAGGATGGGTGGATGGACGGACAAATCTAAGGATGGACAGGTGGATGGGACTTGAGCCAGAGAAATGTAAAGTTCAAAACAAAACAAAAACAAAAACCCTCCTCCTCTCTGGCTACTATTTCGAAGGTAAGTTTGTACGCTTGTTTCGCTCCTTCCCCTCCTAAGCAAAAGCAAAGGCTCCAAACTTGGTTTGTGCCAAATGGGCTATGGAGGACCCACTTGCCAAGTACTCAAAGAGGACCCTAAAAAGGCAATCGCTATGTTAACAGAACATCTTGCTCAACAGCACCGAGCTCCATTTTGCAATATCTACGCTTGAGTACTTACTCTACCAGTTGACCCTGAACCCAGGTTTCAAGTGTAAATGTGCCAAGAGAAGGACGTGAGAATCTACAGACCCGAACTCTCTGAGAGGGGCCGATATCGCCCTACAGTAACAAACCACAGCCTAGTACCCAGTGTTGGCCAGGGTGGGTCTACACTCTGCAAACACACGGGTGTCATCTCTACCTAGACAGGTCCTTGGATTTTGAGCTTGAGCCTGGTTCTGAAACTCTGTAGCCTTGTGACTTTGGGCAACTCACTTCACCTCTATGGCCTCAGTTTCCTTAGTTATAAAACCGGGGTAGTAACACCTAACCTATCCACTCATTAGGGTCCCATGAGAACCAATGTCAAAAGACAGCTGGGGTGTCAACAAGACTTTCAACACCACGTAATGGGTAACAGAAGTGGAAAGCAGAGGTCAGGACTAAACAGAAAGCCTCTCCTCATTAAGTGTTAATCATCCCCTATCCCTGTGGCCTCTTCCGGAGTCTCTTTCCTCCCGTCAAAATTTTGTAGAGAGATGATTATGGGCCTTGGAATTGCACACGTGTGTGTGTGAAGGAGCTCCACCACCTTCTAGAAAGCCTTGGGTTAGTTACTGTCCTTCTCTGAGCCTTCGTATTTCGTCCATACAACACAAATAAGGCCTATTTCAGAAGGTTTTCATAAGGTGGAAGTGAAATATCAGCCATAATGTACCAACCGTGCTTTCTAGCACACTGCAGGCAGTCAATAAAGAGATTTGTTAAACTGATACAGAACACAACAGTTTGAAACTCTGAAGCTCGCTCTCAGGGCAAATGAAGTATTTCAACACTTTCGTGTCAATGCTCCAGAGTTTAAATTCTCCACAGGAGTCATCTTCCTGGAAGGGTGGCAACAATGGAAACGATCCCACGTCCATCTGGGGCTCCCTGTTCTGTCACCCAGAGGCATCACATCACAGCATCGGGCAGAGGACCAAACTAATTTTTTTTTGTTTTTAAAACAAGTGCTATCTATTACACTAGAGAACAACTTCAAATCTAATCAAGCAGGAACAACCAAATGATGCCCGGAATTACCTTCCAGACTTTGACAGAAACTTCTTAACGTTATGAAAAACTGATACGAGTCTAGAAGTAATGGAAAACCAAGGAAAGGGCAATAATATTCTTTCAGTCACTGTGTCACACTCTTCATGCATTCCTTCATTTCTTCCTCACGGCAATGCACACTGGCCCTTCAGGAGGGTAAGCGGATCACCCAAGATCATCCAGCTTCACAGAGGCAGACCCTGGGTTCAAGGCTAGCCTGCCTCCATACAAATTCTGCCCCCCTATCTGCCAACTTCAATTCACAGGGAACTGCAATAAGTATCGCAAAAAAAGATACTGTAGGTAGACCAATAGACTGGAATCAGAGTCTCACTGATGAGTCAGCTATCACTTTACTGATTATGTGACTGTGTACGAAACTTTCACACAGAGCACCTCAGGGTCTAACACAGTATCTGCACAAAGCTGTGACACAGACCAATAGGTATTATCTGAGGGATGAGAAACTCAGCACGGGTAGGTGACTAACCACTTTCTTTCAAGTCACCCAGGCTACTAAGTGGGGAAGCTTCGTTTTTAATTAAGCTCTTCGTTCCTCAGCGACTCCACTAAACCATACTGTCTTCTTTTAAAGCCAAAGTAAAGTATTCACAGCCCCTGTATTTGCTCCAAGCAGTAACCATAATCTGTGTGACAAACCCGGAATCCTCACAAAGCATATGCCAGGCACTTGGCTTTGCTTCCAAGAGATATAAATTATTATCCTTGTCTTTTTTTTTTTTTTAATTTTTTTTTCAACGTTTTTATTTATTTTTGGGACAGAGAGAGACAGAGCATGAATGGGGGAGGGGCAGAGAGAGAGGGAGACACAGAATCGGAAACAGGCTCCAGGCTCTGAGCCATCAGCCCAGAGCCCGACGCGGGGCTCGAACTCACGGACCGCGAGATCGTGACCTGGCTGAAGTCGGACGCTTAACCGACTGCGCCACCCAGGCGCCCCTCCTTGTCTCTTTTTAAGTGGATGTAGAAACTGAGGCTCAGAGAGGAAAGTTCCTTACTGCGCCCAAAGAAACACAGCTACAAATGGCAGAGCCAAAATGCAAACTCAGGTTGGACTCCAAAGTCTGCACGCTTGGCCACCACCCGGAGCCGCCTCCTGGTCTCCACCCTTTCCCTCCCCCAAGATCAATCCAGGTCTCCAGACGCTTCTGTGTTGTGTATGATGTGTCCGATAGCACCCGGCCCTCCCATTCTCTTTCTGGAGGACTCCAATGCAATTCCCATCCGACACCGTCACCTCGCAGCTCTAGCTACACGAAGAGCCTCAATGCTTGGCTTGTCTCCCTCTTCTACCCGTCATCATGAATCAGGGCACCTCGGGTGGGGCGCTCAGCTAACTTCTGCCCAAAATGGGGGAGACAACTTTGCATCGACCTAACAGCCACGGCAGGCCAAAGTGAGGGTTCTTCTCAGGCAAGGCTGGTAACATTTTGTTTAAAGCGAACTTTCAGATCAAAAACACACCCGTATTCATCATGTCAGATCAAAATATAAGCGAAACTAAAAGAGCAGTAAGTCCACCAAACCTCTCCCTTCCCTGTCACTGAACTTGGTGAAAGTTAACAATGATGGATTATAGAAAAGGGAAACTACCAAAAATGTCCCAAGAGTCACCACTATCTGCCGGGATTCAGTATCAATTTCAAGAGTTCTCTACAGACATGGGTCTTATTTAGATAATCTCTCTACTTCCAAGCACAACAGAATCGATTTTCACACAAAAGTAAATCTGTTTATCAAAATGGATTATCAAAATAAGCCTCGGACACATAAACACAAAAAGAACTTGGACCCTCATCGGCACACTGTCCTCCTACACACCCACCCCCACCACCCCCCAAAAAAACCAGGGTAAGCAGCAAGGAATGAAAACAAAAAATTTATTTTGGGAGACATATAGAAAGAGTTAAATAAACTTGAATTTTCAGTTAAGACTGGCATGCAAATAGTTATTTTGTAAGTGTAAAATGTATGTACCCCTCCCTCGATTTCATATTATTTTTTTTTAATTTTTTTTTAACGGTTGTTTTTTTATTTTTTTATTTTTGAGACAGAGAGACAGAGCATGAACGGGGGAGGGGCAGAGAGAGAGGGAGACACAGAATCGGAAACAGGCTCCAGGCTCTGAGCCATCAGCCCAGAGCCCGACGCGGGGCTCGAACTCACGGACCGCGAGATCGTGACCTGGCTGAAGTCGGACGCTTAACCGACTGCGCCACCCAGGCGCCCCATAATTTTTAAAAATTTTTAAATTTTTTTGAGAGAGAGAGCGCATACGTGACAGCTGGGGGAGGGGTAGAAAGCAAGAGAGGGGGACAGAGGAGCCAAAGCGGGCTCTGTGCTGACAGCAGCAAGCCCTGATGAGGGGCTCGAACTCACAAACTGTGAAATCATGACCTGAGCCAAGGTCAGATGCTTAACTGACTGAGCCACCCAGGCGCCCCTCAATTTCAGATTAACTGAAAATAGAGACTAAAAAGAAACAGGTCTCTATGGAAAAATTTAATTTAAAAAGAGGAGGGGCTGGGGCACCTGGGTGGCTCAGTAAATTAAGCATCCGCCTCTTGGTTTTGGCTCGGGTCATGATCTCACATGTGGGTTCGAGCTCCGTGTCAGGCTCTGTGCTTAACAGTGTGGAGCCTGCTTGGAATTTTCTCTCTCCCTTTCTCCCACTTGTGTGCACACACACATGCGCGTGCGCTCTCTCTCTCTCAAGATAAATAAATAAACTTCAAAAAGGCGGGGGGCGGGGGGGTGCGTAGGAACATCCAAGTCTAAAAATTTTAGTGAAGTATTACCATACAGTGGAACAATTTGTAACTTTTCACAAACCTCTGAGTCTCACAAAATAAACTCCTCGCTCAGAAACACACGTGCACAAAGTGTTGCCTATAATTTCAAAGGCTGTGGACCTAGAGAAGCCTATTCTTGGGCCCCCTGTTCAGAATCCTAGGAGTGGCAGGGATGTCGGATGGCTTCTTAGGAGATCTGGCTTCTAGTTCTGGCCCAGCCACCTTGTCACCCTGATCTAGTCACTGCCTCTCCAGATCTCAGTTTCCTCCTCATCCATGAACAATGATTCATCCTGACTCTAGGGTCGAAATTCTAGCAAAGTCTACTAACATCAAGTAAGATTCAGAGATTTAGTAAAAATCACCTCCTTGCCATTTTTTAATTGCTAATTTTAATCTCCTACTGCGGTCCTGTATTTGAAAACTTTCCCATTGGCTTTCCCTTCAAAAGGAGGTAAGTGGCTTCTGCACATGGAACAGAACTAGTGCTATAAAGCAAGCCAAAAAATCTTCTCCCAGAACACACACTCCCGTTTCCTTAAAGCCCTGCTGCAATAGGTCTTGTGACAGCCTCGCCCAGCCCAGCGTATAATAAAGCTGCTGCAATCACTTTATTTCCCCATCTGGACGGCCATCCCTAACCAGCCCTGCTTCCCTACAAGCCCTCGGAGCGACACGACCACATTTAGAGGAACTGCATTCCGGCTCCACTACAGTTATACAGAGTTCATTGTTTCAACTCCTGGGGCCAGGCTTCTCTTCCTGAGGCCATGAGGCAAACAGCAGAAGCAATCTAATCACTGGCCAGATGGGAAGTACGATGGAACGGGAACAGATCCCTCCCTGGAATCCGGTCCTAGGGCAGCTCAGGTATCCAGAGCTCACTTGAGATGACGCCCCTCCTACGGTCATGGTATCTGAGGCACCCATTAGAAAGTATCTGAAAAGAACCTTCTGTGTGGCTTGACTGGAAAAGTGACCAACTGGGCAGGTAAAGTAAACAAACATACAAACAAACGGAAAACAAACGGAAAACCTGTTGATGTAACAGTAAGTAACATTACGTTCTGAAATCTCTCCTTGGCCCTTCCAGTCCTCCTCCCTCCAAACAGCTACAAATGATGAAAAATAAAAGCAACTACAGTAAGCCTAACATGAGCACAGTATCAGAGAATTTGGGAATACCCACTTAACTTACAAGGATCCCTCGATTACCAAAGAACATAAATCCCAACGGGGTTTCTTCTTGTTCAGATTGTGTGGCCAAAAAGAGGTGATGACCACAGAATGATAAAAGCAATGTATTAAACAAGACCAGCTTCCAATGGGAAAGGTTGGCTGCCGTCATGCATTTCTGTCTCTATTTATACAGAAAAAGAGTTCTTCAAATGTTCTAACAACCCTCCTTCAAAGGGCTCTCTAAAGAGAATGCCTAACAACGGAACGTGCAAACACGCAGGATTTCCTCCTCAATGTTTCCAGGACAACTCAGTTGCTTTTTCCTGCTCGTCAGATGAAGAGACCACGGCTCTTGATTTTACTCATAGAAATTACATTCAAACCAAAACTCCGTGGTTCAGCATATTTTCTGCGTGCACTTATGCAATTAAAATACTTGTTTCTAATGAACTCTTCTGAGTCTTGAAGACATAACAGGAAGAAACGTATGGGAGACAACAACTTTCTTCTTGTACTAAACTGGGATCAACTACATACACGGTAACGGAATGCCAGCCCACAGATGAGACCCACTCGGCGTTTTCAGTGAAACCGAAGAGGCAAGAAGCAGGGAGGCAGGGAGAGAAAACGCTGAGACCACTTACGTCTGTTCTCTCTCAGGCAGTGAGGCGGTTAGCAGGAGCGAGCTGACGAGCCTCCAGCAGAAGGCCAGGCCCGGAGCTGAGGGTTTCATTCGTGGCAGAGTCGCGGGGAGATGCCAAGTGGGCGGCCCTGCCGTACACGGCGGGGGCGGGGCTGGTGCGGAGAGGAAGGAAGGGGGGAGAACTTACTCGGTTAGAAGCTGGTGCAGCTGGTGATAGCCCCGCTCCAGGGCCAGGCTCACAGGTGTCGCCCCTTCCTGGTTGTGGATGCTGAGGGCCCCGCGGCCACCGGGCTTCTGCAGCAGGAACCACGTCAACCTCAGCAGGCCCAGCCGCACGGCAAAATGCATCAACGTCTCCCGGGGGCCGCCGTCTGTGCGTGGGGGGAGCAAATGAGAATCAGCGGGGAGAACGTGAACACACAAAGCAAATGAAAAGAAAGACGAGTTGCGTGAACACCACCGCCTCCAAAGACCTAGGATCCTAAAGTCAAACCACAATGTACACGGTGTCATCGCGGCCGGGTACAACCAGCTCTCAAGGAAGACAGAACGAAGCCAGAAAACAGTGTGACAGGCAAAGTCTCCAGGAGAACCAGGCCATTTCTATGTTCTGACTGAACACGTTCGTGCAATCAATTTATACCGGTAAATTCACACGTGTGGTTTCTCCCCTTAAACGAGAGAGAGAAAGTGCCGCCTCACAACGTGGGGACCCAAGAGGGGGAACAGCTGTTGGGGCTTAGATGGGTGTACCAGGCGGTGCAGTTACTTAAAGGAAAAAACACCCAGACGGGAGCTGGCTAAACACTAAAAACAGGTTCTGCTTGTTAAGTACACACAGGTCTTTTTATTCCCCCACATTAAGGGCAAATCAAATTGCAGGCACTGCCAGCTTTGTTTTGTTGTGTTTAATGAAAGAAAGAAATGCATCTCCAGGCATAATAAGAAAGACTCATTCTCGGATAATGTGCTAGCAAGTTCAGAAACGCGCTCGGGCTTCCTGCACTTGAAGCGAAGGCTCCTCTCGGGTACAGTGAGTCACGTCGAAGGTGGGAGGATGAGGAAGGCTCTGGAGTCCAGCAAATCCGGGTTCAAACTGCCCTCTGCCAGATGGCAGATGGCCATCTGCCATCTGTGTGACTGTGTCACGCATCGGATGTGTTACACATCCGTGTAACCTGTGTCAGCTTCATCTCTGCACCCCCGCCTTCACCTGGCCCCCAGGGTGGCCGTAACAAAAGGGCAGGGGTGGAGGAACGCGGGACAGAGACTGGCCACACGAAATCCTCAGTGCTAGCTTCCTTCCCTTCCTCTGCTCTCTCCTTCTGGACTTCAGGTTACGTTCCGGGTTCACTAACACAACACTCTCTCCTCCTCAGGTCTCCTATGCACAGCCTGGGAGGAGAGCTAGGGCCACCACCCCATGGGCTGCGCGACACTCACCTCCAGGGGGCACCACTCGGGCCCTGGGGTGTGAATGGTGCCCACGAGTTGTGCCTGTCCTCTTCTACTCATTTTCCATGGCTCCCTCAGGTCTTGACTTCCCCACAGGCATTCCCAGACTCCTTGGACCCCAGTGTTTTCTCCTGACCCTGAAGACCTCCATGCTCCTTAAGTGAAGAGCAGTTAAGAATGAATGGTCTTTGAGGCACCTGGGTTAAGCGTCCGACTTTGGCTCAGGTCATGATCGCATGGTTTGTGAGTTTGAGCCCCACGTGGGGCTCTGTGCTGACAGCTCAGAGCCTGGAGCCTGCTCCAGATTCTGTGTCTCCCTCTCTCTCTGCCCCTCCCCTGCTCTTACTCTCTCTCAAAAATAAGTAAACATTAAAAAAAATTTTTTAATAAAAAAATTTGGAAAAAAAAAAAAAAAAAAGAATGACCAGTCTTTGAACCTGTGATTTTACACTGAACCTCTCTGGTTTCCAATGTCACATGCATATTAGTCAAGTCTCCCTACTGCCAAGTAAATTTTCTTAGATGCAAAGCCATCTTTCATATTTTACGTTTTTCCTACAGAACTACACATACTGATTCAAGAATTTATAGAGTGTTCAGCAGAGGCACGTGGCTGGAAAGAGTTCATTACCGCAGAAGAAACCTGCATGTGCAGGTGATAATCAACACCTCAGAGCAGGTGGCAGGCCCGGACACAAGGGCAAAAAGAACCTTCACAGAAGCTCAAATATCACCACCTGACTTGTGCCTCACAGCGGTTCACAAGCACTCTGCTGTCCTGGTCAAAACCAAAGAGCTAATAAGGCATCGACCAGGAACTATGTGACTTTTTAGAGACTGGTTCACCTGGCCTTGCTGGGCGATACTACACCCTCATCCTTTCTGATGCCTGATGTGCTGAGGCAGCTCAGTATCTCCAAGTCCCAACAACAAAGCCACGCACCTGCTCCAGCTCCCCGGATCGCATCCTAAGGTCCTAAGCAGCAGGTGCCACGTGCACCTGTAGGCTGCCCCTTTCTGGAATCAACAAGAGGTGTATCACGTGGTCAGGACACACAAGGTGCCGTGCTCTGGGCTAAGTACATTGTGTATGAATGCCTTTCACCCTCACGATAACCCCGTGAGGTCTCGTTATCCTCAGTTTACAGACAAAGACAGATTAACAACTTGCCCAAGAGAATCAGCAAGATTTGAAAATTCCTCTGTCGAGTCTAGGAACCACTTATCCTCTCCATTACTCCACCCTCTTTTTGTTAAACCCAGCAACCACGCAAGCCAGCTAATGGTGTGGTCTACAAAATCACCTTTTCGTGTTTTCCTCCAATAGATAAAAATTTTTACCCAACTTATCTTTTGTTACTGTTCCTATTCCTTTCGTCTAAGCTTCAACCCCAGAGCATGTACAATTCAGGATCCATCTCTATTCTCTACTATTCTGTATTTTTTGCCTCTCATGATCCTTTGTCCTTGTCTTCTGTACTCTGAGAGTTACTCAACTTTGCTTTTCAGATCCTTAACTGCATTTCCTGTGAGGTCAACAGAGTCCTTTGTCCCCAATTTGAATTTAATTATGCTATGGGGTTCTGGATGTCCCTGTGTCTTTTCAACCAACTCCCTTTTCCGTCTTTGCCCTCACTGTGATGGCTTTTTGCAGATGTAATTAAAGCCCCTAATCAGTTGATTTAATAAGGAAGATTATCCTGGATAATCTGGGTCGGTCTAACTGAATCAGCTGGAAGGCTTTAAAAGCAGGGCTGAAGTGTCCCCCGGAGGTCGGCCTCAGCCTGTGTTCGTGGGGTTCCATCCTGCTCCAGATCGCCCCTTCCTCATTCACTGAGGATGACAGCTTTGGCTCATCTCAGTGGGTTTGAGCTTGTCCAAGATCTTCTCCTCTATTTCTGCCCTAACGAATCTTGGGCTTGCTTAACAGAGCCCCCACAATCATGTAAGCCACGCCCTACAATAAATCTTAACTGGATACTTCTCCCACCGGTTCTGATTCTGTGATGGAACCCTGATCGAGGGGCTTCCGGCATAGAAGTAGATACTCTCTCAACTTATTTTCTCTGTGCTGCTTCCTTCTCTAATTTCATAATAGGTCTGCCCTCTTTGAGCTTTTAAAGAACAAATGGGAACTCTCTTCTAAATTTTTCTTTGGCTTCTTAAAGAAAACTATACTCCGGGAGCCTTCCATCTGGATATTCATGATGCTTCTCCGGTTCCTTTACGCTGTTAATTCACTTAATGCACCACACGCCGGATGGCTGGCTTTCCCGTTTAACCATGCTCAGATGGAAAAATCCCTATGGAGGTCCAGCATGTACCCACAGAGAAGGTAGTAGAAAAGGTCTTCAGTCCCTCTTGCTATCTACTTACATTTGCTGGAATCCCCTCCCACACCCATTTCCTCTGATCTGCAGAGAAAGCTGGTGGGCCTAGTACGCGGTCAGCCACGGTGCGACTTTTTCACACGGTCAGATTTTCCCACAAAGCAAAATGTTCCAGATTCGGGGAACAATATAGCGATCCAAGACTGCACTGTATTTTTCCTTCCCCATCAATCCACCTGAAGGCTCTGCTCACAGTACTCTGAATCCGTATCTATGAGAACCCGAATCCCCAGTCTTTTCTGCTGTTCTGTGCTGCCTCTTCAGTAAACTGTAGCACGATGCAGGGACTGGAAGTCCACACTCCACAGGGAAGGAAACAGCAGGCCAGCATGAGAGACGGGCTTTTACAAAAACGACACTGTAACCTTGTCACTGAATCAAGGTTTGAGAGGCAACAAAACTGCCGGAGCCAAAAGTCCTGCCACGAGGAACCGCCTGTCCTGGAGTCAACAGGTGTTAATCCTCTGCCAAGAAAAAACAAATCCCTTAGTGGTCTTTTAAAATTTTTATTGTCTCTTTTAGCAGCTATGATAAAGCTGTTCAGAGGCTGTGGGAGCTGAGACACCGGACAGTGAAGGCTGAGGTTCTGGTGACTAACATCAGATCTAGAGAATGGAGAACCCTCAGGTGGTCCCGTGCAGTCTTTTTTTAAAACCTGCCTAATCCTTCTCTCCACCCAGATTCCCACCCGCAAAGATGATCAGATGTTTTCATTTAGTGATACAATCCTGTGACTAAGTAAGGACGAAGATTTCCCCCAAGATTTTCCCCAGAGTGGTTCTCCTCCCATTCTTCAGAGCTAGTTTCAGCAGCCCACCCTGTGCAGCCTGGGGTCAGGCTGGGAGGGTCCTCCGGGTGAAAACCACCTCCATTCACCACGCCCATTAACCACCGAGGCACTGAAGAGCCGAGACAGGAACTGACACTTGGTAACTCAGACGGAAGATCTCCTAACCCCACCATTCCCCCTCCACCCAAATGCGTCCTTGTCACTCAAGTTTAAGGCAGAGCTAAGGCCAAAGGTACAGTGTGGAAGCTGCTGTATGCAACCAGGGACAGGAGAACTAAAATGGACAAACTCCCCTATGCTCATGCCTGAAAGGGAGATGAACTTGAGAAATCAGTAAAAGCTGGGGTGCCTGGGTGGCTCGGTTGGTTAAGCGTCTGACTGCGCTGAGTGCGCGGAGCCTGCTTCAGATTCTCTCTCTCTGCCCCTCCCCTGTTCATACTCTCTCTCACTCTCAAAATAAGTAAAATAAAAACAAAATTAAATTCAAAAAAACAAAGAAAGAAGCAAAAGCAAAACTAAGTCTCATTCTCCTTCAAAGAACCTTTCTTTCTGGAGCTGTCCTGTGGTGGCCTTCGATAGGTCACGTTATTGTGCCCCACGGGGCCCCTCGATGTTCTGTCTCTAAAATGTCACCAGGTATTGGTCATGCTAAATTCAACATGAGTCGCTTACAAGCCAATACACGCTCTCCCCATAGGTCTTCCTCTGTGTTACAGGTAAAGAAACGGGGAGGCAGAGATGAAGTATTTTGCACGAATTTTTGCAGTGAAGCCAGGATGTTAACTAACGGGAGTCCACTGCCCGTGCGCGTCGCATTTCACAGCATCAAGCCTACAGCCAAGAGTTCTCCACGCCATGGTCATGCCTGCTGTGCAGGGAGACCAAGAAGCCCCGAACTCATGTAAACTGTTTCAGGTACACATCTAAATGCTCTTCTTCCGGAGGAGAAACCCAAGCTATTTTCAAAGGAGTCACTGACCTGAAAAAAGTTAAAAAGCACTGTGTCTGAACAAGGATTGGGAGGGGATCTTACATGACCCCTTTGTTCAAATATCAGGCTGAACAACCTGTAAATATCCTGGCTTTCAACAGCAAGTAGTCCTGTTACATAACAAGGGGCCCTATTTACCTTATTCTCCCAGGGGACAAGCTGGCTTCGCACCTTCTTTTAAGAACCTTTGTGATTCATTCACGTGAGCACAATGTTCCTTTACATCCGTCCCTCAGCAGCAAGCAGGTACCTCTTAACTCATGCTACACAGCCCTTAGAGCACCCAGGATTTGTAGATTCTAATCCACAATGAATTGAACTCCAGCTGCAGAATGTGAATCCAGCACTTGAAATCAGGTTCCTGATCCCAGTTGTTGACTTAAAGGCAGGTCTATCAGGTTCCTTGCATGCATTTCACCTTGCAAAGTATGTATCCAACTTATTCAATTTCTTATGTTCTCTGAATTACTTGTAATTTATGTATAATAAAATTCACTTTTTGGGGGGGAGGCATACAGTTTTCTGAGTTGGAACACACGCATAGATTCTTATAACTACCACCACACCAAGATATAAAACCATTCCAACAGCCAAAGAATTCCCTCATGACACTCGTTTGCAGTCAGACCTATCCCACTCCTAGCCCCTGGCAGCTACTGATCTATTTTCTGTCCCTGTAATTTTGTCCTTTTCAGAATATCCTAAAAGTAGAATCACCCCATAAGCGATCTTTGGAAATGGATTTGTTTTACTTAGCAAAATATGTTCAGGTTGTTGCATCTGATCCCCCAACAATTTGCCCCCTTTATTTTTTTTTTATTTTATACCCCCCTTTTTGTTGCTGAGTAGTGTTCCACTATATGGATGTATCACTATTGGTTTATATACTCACCTAATGAGGGAAATCTGGGTTGTCTGAAGTTTTGAGGGATTATAAATAACGCTGCCATAGGTATATCTGTGCAAAGACTTTTTTGAGTAAATGTAAGTTTTCATTCTCAAGGGTAAGTAGCCAAATGTGGAATTGCTGAGTCATATAGTAAATGTACATTGAACTTTGTAAGAAACTGCCGAACTAGTTTCTAGGACAGCTATATCATTTTGCATTCCCACGAGCAACACATGAGATGTTCTAAACCCTTGCCAGCTTTTTAATTTGCCAGGATTTTTAATTTTATCCTTTCTAAGGGGTGTGTAATGGTACCTTATTGCAGTTTTAATGCACTTCCCTAAGTGTTCAAACTTGATTCAGCTTTTGCTAGCACTGTTAAGCAATTTTGTGCAACAGAAACTGAAGAAGCACATGGCAAGTCCAGAAAAATATTAAAGCTGGCCAGTTCCCTATCAAAGACAAGGAAGCTAAGGTCCAGAGAGGGGAAGTGACAGGCCTCAAGTTTCAGACTGCATTTTCTAACAGTTCTTTTTAAAAAATCATGGTAATACGAACACACTCTCCAATTCCTGTAACTTCTTTAAATAAGACAAAACCAAACGATAAAAACACCATTAAGCCCCACAAATAACTAATGCAATCCCGTCCCGATACTGATCTGCAAATGGCCAAGCAGAACTCCCACACAGATACAGAACAGCTGGGGCTAGAAGTGTTGAGGCCTCAAGATGAGGTTTCTGAAAAGGTGCTCATGCTCCCCGTATGATGGCAAACATTCTGATCTTTAGATCTTAGCAGTGCAGAGGCTCCTTGGTCAATATACCAACTAGAAAAAGCAAAAGCAAAGGATAAATGCTTTCTTCCTTGATTTGGTTTTTGAGTGCATGAGTTTTCTTTTTTGTCTTCCTGAGGCAGGCCTGCACTGGCAGTATGTGGACAGTAAGCCCCTGACGATAAGGGACACCACTGCTGCAGCCGGTCACAGGACGGAAGAGAACAGAAGCTGGCAAATACCTCTCCAGAGGGAGGGAGAATACACGTACCTGGCGAGTGAGTGTGTGGGAGCAGGCACTGGGCAGGGCCCTGAACCAGAACGCGCTGGGCAGTATGGCTCAGGCTCTGCTCACTGGCAGGGAGGGTGACTTCTGGTCTGCTCGCCCTACATAATACGATAATCAGAGCTGCGTGGCCACTGAGGGGCAGCCCTGTGATTGTCCAGCTCTTTCAGAGAGAAAGGAGAAAGATAAGGAAACCCTCCTGGCAGATCGGTAATCCAAGACAGCCTTGATCAGTAGCAAAGCACACACACACTGTGATCTCTAGCTGCAGAACTCCTAAGCCTTCCCAACTTGATGTGAACTCAGGAGAGAACGAGGGTGATGTTTATTGGACCCCAAGCATATACTGTTTCATCTAAATATGTACATAGGGGCGCCCGGGTGGCTCAGTCAGCCAAGCAGCTGACTCTTGATTTCACCTCAGGTCATGATCTCGCAGTTCCTGAGTTTGAACCCCGCACTGGGCTTTGTGCTGACAGCTCAGAGCCTGGAGCCTGCTTTGGATCTTCTGTCCCCCTCTCTCTGCCTCTCCCCAAATTGCATGCTCTCTCTCTTTCAAAAATAAATAAATGTTTAAAAAATTTTTAAATAAATATGTACGTAAAATCATGACATCTGGTAGATGCCATGCACCACATGATGATTCTGCAGGGAAACCCGTCTGAGTAAGAGGAACGTGCATAGTTACTACATCAGAGCTTTTTTAAAAAGTGGAGCCCTTCCTTCAATGAACTCTTCTACGGAGAGCCAGTAGATGAAAGAAGTTAAGAGGTAAATTGCTCTGGATAAAGAAGCCCAGACAGCTCTGGTGCTCCGCCCTAGCCCCCCGCCCCAATCCCCCATCTTTTCTTTCCTCCAACTCCACAGAGTCTCTAGAAAACGTCAGGAGACAATAAATGAAAACCCTGTCTTTAGTAATTAAATACCCAAAGGATGACAAGAAGTTATTCTGCTACGGTCCTTGCGAAGGATGGGTCACTTTCTCCACGCAGAACACACATGGACCCCAGACCCGCAGCAAGGTCACCCGCGTGCCACCCCTCTGTAAATGGGAACTGAAAACAGCCACAGTAAAGCTCCGGCCCACTCAGGGCATTTCTCTGCAAGAACAGGTTTACCGGCTCCGCTGAAGGATGGAGAAGAGACGCCCTCGAGGCCACAACTGCAGGACGCATCCAGCCGCTGTGGAACTCTTGAGGGCAATGACTGTAGGGAAGCAGCCGCCATTAAGACCCTCAGTCTTCCCAAATGTGTCTGTGTCCTTGGTGTGTTTAAGTTCTTACCATGAGACGTGTGATCTGTCCCCAACACATTCCACTCCGCTGGCAGCTTCAGGTGTCTGAATGCCAGGGCAACCTTCTCATCAAGGGAATTCACATCCCCAGACGGGGGTCCTGACCGGTCGAGGAAACGGGTGAAGTTCAGGGCCTGCTGGTTGCCGGCGCTGGCGGCCAGGAACTGGGCTGCGTCGTACGCCTCATCCTGGACGAACCGGAAGTCTTGCTCGGCCACCACGAACACGGGAAGGCCGTCCTTGGAAGCACACAGCTGCACCCGCACGGTCTCACAGCAGTCGTGACCTGAAGAAAACACGTGTGGCTGAGAAGACAGTATGAGAGCCTTCCCACTGCAAGGAAGACACCGCTGGGTCCTCTCTGCTCCTCCTGCACGAGACCCGAGTTCTCCTTCCTAAAAGAAACGCCTCCTTCCTCGGGGCTGTGACAGCGATCTTCCAAACTCCTGTACGCTCCATTTCTGGCTCGTTTTGTGAACTGTTATTTGCCACTATCAGTCAGTTTCCTTACCACCAGCAAACAGCTCTGTACCCTAGGTGTACCCCCTAGAGCATAATGTTGGGCACTGAACAGTCACTGAGGATCTCGGTATGTTCTGAATTATGGCTGGTCGACTTGAACAGAGGAAAGGACGAAAGCTGAAGGATCTTACGAGGCCAAGCAGCCTGATACCAACCGAATGCAAGTAGATCTGGAAACGCAACAGGGAGAAAGCCGCGCAGGAGGCTACATGGGAGGAATTTCACACAATCCCCAGCGCTTGCCCTGTTACCACCACAACACAATCAATCGAATGATGGAGCACTTTGAAAAGCACAAAACAACTTGATCTCATTTCACTATTATTAGCACTTCAGGGCCTACGAAGTAACTTCTCTCAGATACGCTCTTCCCTGTACTGTAATGACATCAACCAAATCGCCTGGTTCACACAGGGATGATGCAATGCTGTGGCCAGAAGCCCAGCTCGGGGCAAGAAGCATGCCAGAGACTGGTGCCCACCGTCCAGACCTCATGAGCTGCCACAGACACGCCACCCCCGAGCGCTCTGCTCCAGCAAGATCAGAGAGGTCTGACCACACTGTTTCTGTGGGTAAGGCCCTCCTGGAGAATCAGACTCTCTGCTGGACTTTCAGCCTCACAGAATCACGTATGTACGACACGCAGAATATAATCACTGAAACACACTGTTTTCCCTCAACGTCCAAACACTGATCTCCACTGGCAAGAAGTACGCTCCTAACATTATCATTTTTCTCCCCTAAAATGTCTTTCTTATGAGAAAAACGGAAATGAAAATGGAGTCAGGTGTTTCTGTTCCATGAGTGATGCCACCTTGTGCTTCTCCTGACCAACCACAGGCACCTGCACACCCACAGTGTCCCTGCAGCCTCTCACACGCACTGCTTTTCCACAGTGGGAGCAAAGCCAAGGGAAGCCCTCCACTCGGTCCACAGGTGTGACTTTCCACACTGTGGCCACGGACGAGTAGAGGCTTCAGATGTGCACAGAACTAAGCTTTCTGCTGCTTTCAAAGGAGAAAACAGTTGGGGCACCTGGGGGGCTCAGTCGGTTAAGCATCCAACTTTGGGTCAGGTCACCATCTCAGAGCTCGTGAGTCCGAGCCCTGCGTTGGGCTCTGTGCTGACAGCTCATGTCTCCCTTTCTCTGACCTTCCCCCATTCATGTGCTCTCTCTCCCTCTCTCTCAAAAATAAATAAACATGAGAAAAAAAAAAGAGAGAAAACAGTAATTGTTTTTCCCATGTGAACAATGAGAATAATAAGTAAATTGATTTTCCACATACTACTCCACAGGGGCCTCCTTAAGCCCTTTAACCTCATGACTAAAGAAATCTCTCACTGCTGTGTAATTTTAGGGCGGTAACAAGTTTCACGAACCAAGTACCTACTCTACGCCAGGCACCAGACACGGCATTTTCTCTACATGACAAGTTTATGAGGGATGTACTATCCTCATGTGACAGGTGACAAAAACAAGATTTCAAGAAACAATCTGACCAAGGTCACACAGATATTAAGAAGCAGAATCCATTATTCAAATCTGATGCCAAGGGATGTGGCCTATTGTATCTGATGCAAGAGTTTGTCCCCGCCTGTGAGGAGCCTGATACTTGAAAGACAGGCCTGTATCATGGCTAAGCAAGAATAGCAGGCGCATTAGCCGCTGAGATCAGTGTCCACATAAACACAAAACTCCACCAGGTACACCTGCTGCCTTCCGAGCTGAATTCTTTATACCAAGGCCATAGGAAACAGGAGAATCGTCTGTCATCTGCCTGGGGATGTGTGCGTGTGTGTGTGCACACCCATGTGTGTGTGGACACCCACATGTGTATTTCAATTCAATACATATGCTGAATCTATACATTCAACATATGAAATGAAAATCAGAAAAAAAAAAAAAAAACTTAACCTTTCTTTGAAGAGCAGCCAACCTAACGATATAAAACAACAATGTCAACAGAAACAAGTCCACTGACTCAGGTAGGAGGTTTGGGGAATTTTCTGGCAGAAAGCGTATCTTTCCAACGGTTCCAGCGCATCCAACAGCTGGCTATGCCCCGAGCCCAGGGCACTGTGGTTACGAGGTGGACACAAGTAAGGTGAGGGTGTCAGCCCCTCCAGAGGTGTGCAGTCTATAAGGGGAATCAAACACATGGCAGGGGAACTGCAAAGGAAGTCTGAAGGGTGAGGGTTCTGGAAGACACTCGCACAGTGCAACTGGTGGGCGAGGAACAACACGTTTCGCGTGGGCAAGAGCAGGAAGACTTCACGAAGGAGGCGGCCATTCGGAAGGGCCTTTTGGACAGGTACCCCGCTCTCGGCTCTGCAAGCCCGGGGTCCTCCAGTAGAGCCCTCAGCACCCGGATGGCCGGTGCCCATCTTCTCTTACCTAACAGACACTTCTAGAATACTTGCTATGTGCTCGACTGTCTTCTCTGTACTTTCCAAGTAACAGTTCACGTACTCCTCATAGCAACCCTATGTGGTAGATACTATTATACCCATTGACCAGATGCAGAAACCAAGGCACAAAAATATTAAGTAATCTGGCCAAGGTTATAAAGCTCCTTGGTGGCAGAATTAGAATTTGAGCCCACTTTCTGGCTCTACAGTCTGCCCCTTCTCCCAAGTTTCTGAGTACAAGAAGACTGGAAGGGTACCATGGAAGAATCAGCAGGAAAGGAATAAAAACGCCAGAGACAATCTTAAGCTGTGTGACCTCAGATCACCTCTGCTTCTCCAGACCTCAACTTCTTCATTCACAGCACGAGGGAGTGGCCCCTACAGGCCCCAAGGTTTCCCCAGAGTTACGGCCTGTAGATGTTACCAGGTGGAAGGTGGACAGGCAGAGAAAGTTAGCAAGAGATTCCAAGAAGAGGGAAGAGTTTGAAAAGCATAAAAATGGAAGCAGAAGTTAAGTTCAAGGGATGGAAATTATAGTTTCGAGAGGGTATTAATTTGATCACATCTGGATGCTTAGTGACAGCACAGACCTGGGTTCAAACCTATTTTCCTTACTTTTTAGCTATGTGTCCTGAGGTAAATGACAATGTCTTTAATACTATTAAATCTAGACAGTCTTCAGGGCGCCTGAGTGGCTCAGTGGGCTAAGTGTCCAACCCTTGATTTCGGCTCAGGTCACGATCTCAGAGTTATGAGACTGAGCCCCATGTTGGGCTCTATGCTGAGTATGGAGCCTGCATGGGATTCTCTCTCTCTCCTGCGCTCTCTCTCTCTCTCTCTCTCTCTGCCCCTCCCCCACTCATGCTCAGTCTCTCAAAATAAATAAGTAAACTTTAAAAATCTAGACAGTCTCCTGGTCTTATAAGCAAAGAGCTATAATTTAGAAGAGTTTTCTCAAATTCTTCAATACCATAACCAACCCAAAATGACATCATACCTAACCCAGATTCATTTTCAATTAAATAAGATAGATGTAACACTACGTATTTCAGTTGGAAGAATTACTTTAAAGAACAGTGTGGTTCTCATTCATGAACCTCACCAATAATTACAGCATTTTCGACATATCCAGGATTAAGCTAATCTATACACTCCTCACAGCCCCTTGAGGTACATATGAATAACTGCCAATAAACACTAAAATCACAAGTTTCAAAGTTCAATGACGAAAATGTGAATGATCTGGGATCCAAACTGAATTCTGCCTTCAAAACTTAATCTTGCTTACAAGTGATCTTATACTAACTTAATAGACACTACCCAGATGAACAATCCTTATTCGTTCTTACCGGTTTCCTTCCTCAAGCCTGTGCCAAGGTGAGAAATCCAAGCCTGAACCAGAAAGGGAGTTACAACGCCACAGACGCTAAATAGCGTCCACCGCCCCGTAAACGCTCCTTCTGTCCAGACACAGAGTTCACACCATGTTCCCGGCCTTCAACTACACACACACGCACACGCACACGCACGCACTCTCATGCCCACAGAAGAGGGTTTGCCTGAGTGCAAAAAAGCCACGGTGAAGCGACAACCTCACTCAGAACTGTGGAAGCACACAAGGGCAAAGTGTTCGGAAATCTAACTGGAACTGCTAAACCACTGGTTTGCTCGGCTGGCAGAGGCTGGGGAGACCCAGAAGGCAGTCCACGAGTGTGCGTGTGCGTGTGCGCACACACGTGTTTACTGGCAACTTTCTGCTGCTTTGGCGGAAGAAATCTGTTGGAAGGTGGTGGGTGGACGGGTGAACTACTGGCAGCTGTGCGTACACATTTTTGTGTAAAATAAAAGCGTGTCTCAGGGGAGGCAGAACATCAGAAAAGGCCATGAAACAGAAACCCAGGAGCAACTATCTGATTGTTCGCTTGACATTTTCCCTTCAGACATGAACTCACAATCTGAAGGACACTATGAATCATCCTGAGTAAAATGTGCCAGAAATCTGCAATTTGTTTGGTATGATTATAGGCTTCTTTTTCAAGGAGTAAAAGAGGAGTGCAGGGCTGAGGGTGTCCTGGATCGGCCTTTATTAATAACTTAAGAGTACACTGGGAGAGCCACTACCACCCAAAAACAAAGCGTCTCACCCTGCTGTCTGGAAACCCACTGCACAAGGCTGGCCGGCTATGCACTCACATTAGTGTTTCCTATTATGCTCCAGTGGTTCTCAAGATTTGTTTTAAGTTTATTTATTTTTCTTTTGAGACACACAGAGAGAAGGAGAACGTGAGCAGGGGAGAGGCAGAGAAAACATCACAAGCAGGCTGCATGCTGCCAGTGCAGAGCCTGATGCGGGGCTCGAACCCAGGAACCGTGAGATCATGACCTGAGCCGAAGTAAAGAGTGGGACGCTTAACTGACTGAGCCACCCAGGCACCCCTCTCACTATTTTTTAAGCCCTTATAACCTTTCAGATAAAGCATTTGGGGCAAAAAAAAAACCCTAACATGTTAAAAAACAAAGGTTAGGGGCACGTGGGTGGCTCAGTCGGTTTGGTGTCCGGCTTTGGCTCAGGTCATGATCTCAGTTCATGAGTTTGAGCCCCGTGTCAGGCTGTCTGCTGTCAGCTCAGAGCCCACTTCAGATATTCTGCCCCACCCCACCCCTGCCACTCACTCGTGTACTCTCTCTCAAAAATAAACATTTAAAAACCAACAAAGTTTATACAATACAGACCAGCAATAAAACAATCCCCGCTATGCACGCACGCACGCGCACACACACGAAACGTCTTATTGCCGTAAATTAGCTCTAGAGACACGACTATCTGCAGAGGCCTTTGTGCACACAAAATAAAAGTATTAACGATGCCCACACCTACACTGAAAAGACACGGGGATGGGAAACCACTTTCAACTTGATATCATCGTCACAATTTAACTTCTTTCTACATAAAAACAGAAGCTGCCGCAGAAAGACGAGTAGTGGGGTTTTCAGCTACTGCCATGATGTTTTTCTCCTTCCACTCAATTTCCTGGTAACAAAGAAGGAAAATAAGAATCACGAGTCTTTTTAAAAAGGGAAGTTCTGAGAAATTTACTAAGCTTCCCCTGAAGGAAGCAAGCCCAGAGAATTTAAAGAGGGGAAGAAGAGCGACAAACTGGTAAAGAAACACGGCCTGAGCTTCAATTCCATTTCTTTTTTTATTTTTTATTTTTAACGTTTATTTTTGAGACAGAGAGAGACAGAGCATGAACAGGGGAGGGTCCGAGAGACAGGGAGACACAGAATCCCAAGCAGGCTCCAGGCTCCGAGCGGTCAGCACAGAGCCCAACGAGGGGCTCGAACTCACGGACCGTGAGATCATGACCTGAGCCGAAGTCGGACGCTTAACCGACCGAGCCACCCAGGCACCCCTTCAATTCCATTTCTAAAACCGCCTTCTGCATCTACCCCCACGATCAGGTCCAGTTCCTTTATGACGGAAAGCGCACAGTAAATTATGGGGCGGGGGGCGGGGGGGGGTCGGCCCCTGGCGGACTGAACCAGAGGTCCGGAGGTCCGGAAGTATGCTGGCGAAGGGCTGCCAGGTCAGACAGTATCAGGTGTGCCCTGCCCCCCCCCCCCCCGCTGCGGACGCATTAGGTCACCCCGAACTAGTCACTCCACCCTGAAGCCCACCACCGCCAACCTTCCGGATTGTTCAGAAACATCAGAGATGGCCACGCACAAGGCACCCGCCCTGAGACAGGCAGGAAAAACTGGTAGTTACTGGTTTTTTTTAGCTGTTAAAAAACGTTCCTGTTTAGGTCACTCAGGAAAAGAAATTCCCCATACTCCACAAAGAGCTTCTGCGGCAAGACCCGGAACTAAAAGTTGCCTTTGGCTCCGCAGAACTGAAAAGACAGAAGAGGGAGCATGCAGAACAAAAACACAGTAAGGAGCTCCAAGCTGGGAGGCAACAAGGCTAATTAACTGCTAATGCTCCTCTTAAAAGCATCTAATTCCAACCTTTTTCAAGCTGGCAGATCGGGAGGTATGTGTGTGTGCTTCTCAGATTGGGAGAGCCTTCCTGCAGCCTCCTTATCACCGTATCACCCATACCCATGGAAACGAAATATTGCTACAGATAAACAACTCTGCTGAAGCATGACCCAAGAATTACTTCATTTCCTATTAAGCTAAAAGTGGCCCACATCCCATCCGGGCCTTCTTTTTGAGGATGGAACAACTGGGACTTTGTTTTACCAACCATCCCAAAAGGAACCCTGAAGGGCTTGCTGGACCAGCCAAGCCCGGTCCCACCCGGGAGCACGCTCTATGTTCTAAGAGAACGGCTGCGTTAAGCAGTCAACGGTGGAAAGATACAAAACTATTTCACTATTTCAGTTTGGCAGCGAGGTGTTTAAGAAGCGGTTACGTAGGGATAAAGGAAATTTTCAGTCTTCAGGATGAGGTGGAGCAAGCAAGGCACCGACTCCTAGCGTTTGCTGGTCGAATGGTAGGTGTGCAAATTGGTGTAAGAGAATTTTAGCAGAGTGAGGAAAAAAAAGGCAGGAATTTCACCATGTACAGTTCTGGGGGGGGGAAAGGGACTGATTAATGCTAAAAGCATGATCTACCATATCCTAGCCTATTATTCTAAGACGGTATTTCTCAGTGTTTCATTTACTGTCACCACCCCCCCCCCCCCCACCACTGAAGTCTTTGTAGACGTTTTTCTCTATTTACCTGCCATCTAATGAAACTTTAATGCTACGGATATACCATATATTTGTACACATGTGTCTGTGCTTCTACATAAAGAGTACGATTTTTTGCCCCCCCAGGAACCAATTTTCACCTCCTTGGCGGGGACATTGCCTCCCCCACGATGCATGTGGGTGCAGATTCTAGGGCTGTGTCCACAGCTCCAAGGTGATGAAATACACAACTTCCACATAAGCATTACAACCGGGACAGTAGACAACAGAGATTTTTTCCCTTCAAGTAGTTCTGTTTGTTTTTCCAGGATAGCAACTATATATACTGAACTAGCATTGGGACAGTAACTTTTTAAAGTTTTTTAAAATTTAGAATTGTACCCGTATAGAGAAAGCCTTATAGCAGGAACATTTTAGAAGAGGGAGACTGTTAAAAAGTGTCCAATAGAAGGTTACAGATTTCTTGGCCAGAGAGGGAGGGTCCAGCACTCTCCAATTAGGCCGGTTTAAAGCCTACAACTTCTTTCCAAAGGTATAATTTGATTTGGCAACCTTGGACATCAGCTACTAGAGACAGGTTTTGGTTCACAACAAGTGAAAGACACATTGTGTTTTACGTGTAGGGCGACTTACTAAGACCTGGGCTATAATCACTGATTTTTAATAAGCCTGAAAGGAATTCTGATCACAGCAAATAGATTTTTTTCCTTTTTATTGTTTTAATGTCAAGTTTACTATATACACTACCTTCCCTTTGATGAGTGAGAAAGAAAAATACAAGAGCTGAGTCAAATTTTAGGTCAGTGAATGCTTGTAGTTTTCCTGTCTAGTAAGAAACTTTGCCACAAATTCTAAACGTAAATAGACATGGTGAAAAAAAGATTTCAATTTAAGAGAGACCCTGCACCAAAGCCTTTCAGGAAAATAGTATATACAGCATCCACTAAACATCCTGCTCATTTTCTATTCTGAAATCATTGTTGGCTTGGTCTAAATTAACATGTCACTAATAAGAATGAACGCAGTTAGACAGTACTCCATATCCCTCAAGAATTATCTTCCAAGGATACTCAGATTTCTTTACAATTCTTAACCAGTCCTGCGTAAGACTTTTAAAGAAAAACCTCAGTTCCATCTCTAAAGGAAAATCAACTTTTAGTTAAGATGGGATTTGGGGTTGGATTTGTTTCATACAAAGAAAAAAGAATGGAGATATTTTATTTCATTTATTACAAAGGCAATACCTTTTGTCTTTAGAGATGTATTTCCAGTTCAGGCTGTATTTCATAGCAAATTATATTCTTAAACCAGAAATTCGTATTTTGCATGTAATATTTTATTACCAACCTTGCCTGCGGCCGCCTGGGTGGCTCAGTCGGGTAAGCATCCGACTCTTGGTTTTGACTCAGGTCATGATGTCACGGTTCGTGGGTTTGAGCCCCGAGTCTGGCTCTGTGCCACCAAAGCGGAGCCTCCTTAAGATTTTCTCTCTCTCTCTCTCTCTCTCTCTGGCCCTCCCCCACTCACACCTGTTCTCTCTCTCTCAAAATAAATTTTAAAAAACTTAAAAGAAAAAACAGAAAAAAATATATGCTAAAAAATAAAAAATAAAGCCTGTTTGTCTAGTGTTAATTAAGCACTCAGATGGCTTTATTTTCAAAAGAAACAGCATTATTTTCAGTCTTCAAAATATTTTTATTAAAAATTACTATATATGTTTTTGTAACACACTCACTTGTAAAGCATTCAAACAATTCAAAGGCAAATAAAGTAGAAACCAAAGCCTCCACCTAACTGCCCCCTTAGATGTTATTACTTTTACTATACTGTATTTACGAAAAAAGGGGAATCATCATGTCCACAGCTTTTTGATGGTAGTAAGGCAAGAAGAGATTACTTTCAAATGCCTTTACAGGGGCGCCTGGGTGGCTCAGTCGGTTAAGCGTCCGACTTCGGCTCAGGTCATGATCTCGCGGTCCGTGAGTTCAAGCCCCGCGTCGGGCTCTGTGCTTACTGCTCAGAACCTGGAGCCTGTTTCAGATTCTGTGTCTTCCTCTCTCTCTGACCCTCCCCCGTTCATGCTCTGTCTCTCCCTGTCTCAAAAATAAATAAAACATTAAAAAAAAAAATTTAAAATGCCTTTACAATTGGGGTGCCTGGCTCAGTCAGCTGAGCATCCAACTTTGGATGCTCAGGTCATGATCTCGCAGTTCGTGGGTTTGAGCCCCGCATCGGGCTCTGTGCTGACAGCTCAGAGCCTGGAGCCCTCTTCGAATTCTGTATCTCCCTCTCTCTCTGCCCCGCCCCTGCTCTGTCTCGCTCTCAAAAATAAAAATAAACATAAAAAAATTTTTTTAATGCCTTTACAACTTATTTATATTTCTGAAAGAGACAGAGACACAGAAAGAGAGAGGCAGGCAGTCACAGTGGGAGAGGGGCAGAGAGAGAGGAAGACACAGAATCTGAAGCAGGCTCCAGGCTACAAGATGTCAGCACAGAGCCCGATGCAGGGCTCAAACTCATGAACCATGAGATCATGACCTGAGCTGAAGTCAGATGCTCAACCGACTAAGCCACCCAGGTGCCCTAAGCCTTTACAGTTTATAATTAAACACACATGTACAATTCATTCTAACCTTTCATTAGAAAACAAACAAAAAAGTGAAGAAACAGAAAAAAAGGAAAATAATTTTCGTATCTGAAGTTAAAGAGCTTTTTTAAAGGAGCCAAGTTAGAAAGGTTTCTTTCTCTCTTCCATCCCCAAATAATGAAAGGTTAGAGACTAACATCAAGAAGTAGCTGCCTTTTGAAGGTCAATCAATCATCTGGTTTTAGTAAAAACTAAAATGTGACAGAACATTGACAGTGAAACCTGCAGAGAACTCAAAGAAACATCAGAGCCAGCAATCTGGATGAAACATGACATTAAAAGCAAGAACAAGACACAAAGCTCTTTTTCTTCCCAGAGTGCACCCAACTGACGAGGCCCAGAGGAGCTGGTCCCACACAGGAGCAAAAAGGGTGCACAGACACCCCTCCCAGTAGCTGCTGCTGCATCTGGTAACCAGGATGCACAAAGCAAGCAGACACTTTCCATGAAGAATCCTCACTACTCTGACATTGCCCGCAGCAGACAAGAAACCTGAGGCTGTCAATACAGCTCACTGAGGCTCAGAAATCACCGTAGGTAGATACTGGAAAGAGAACACGGACTCCCGCCCTCAAGCCAAGAATTCAGTTCAAGAAGCCAGATCAAACTCCTTTTGCGTTTTTCAAAAGAAAGGGTGCAGGGGTTGTGTGTGCATGTGTATGTGTGTGTGTACACATGTGTGCACAACCTTTCTAGAAGAGCGGCTTCCAAGAATTGGGATGAATTCAAATACAGTAGAAAAGCGGTTCCAGCAAATGGTAGGGATTACTAACAGCCTTCCTAGCATACACCAACAAAACAGAAATCCACACCCTCATGAAGCTTTGCCTTCAGCAAAGTCAAGTAGAAAATAAGTTAACATAAATGAAATATACATGTTAGAAGTTGGTAAGTGCAATGGGAAAAAAAACAAATCAGAAAAGGGCAAGAGGGAGTCCAGAGGGGAGGCCGCTGTATATTTTTATAAGGTGGACAGGGAAGGCCTCGCTGAGAAGGTGATAGCTCAGTAGAGAGCTGAAGGGAGGTAAGGAACAAGTCTAAGATGTCCCTAAAAACCGACTTAAGGCAGTTTAATTCTAGGCTAAAATATTCATGCCATGATATAAACAAGAGATTCAAATCTAACTCAAACCCCAAGATGTCCATCCCTACACATCCACAAATGACTACAGCAGATGTAGCAGCTGAACGGGAGGAGCTCCTGCATGCTGACCAGAGCAACGGGCTCCATTCGGGAGTCCCCTCTGCTTAAACAGTGAACAGAGCTTCTGAGTCACCAACCGGGGCCTCACTGCTACTGTGCATCCGTATCAAAGGTCCACGGTTAGAGTGCGGCCTGCCATTCCGTCTGGCCTGCTTGTACAAGAGGGTCCGGTAGGGACTCGAAGCCTCTGTCACTTCTGCTGTGCTCAGGCACCTCTTGTCATCATCCTGAGTGAACTCAATGAGGAGAAGACCGTGCAGTCCAACTGGAGAGAGAAGGGGACAGGCGGTTGGGCCCGTAGGCCTGACCGGGAACACGGGAGGTGCCAGAGACCACAATTTACAGGAGGGGAGAGTTGATTAGTGGAAACTAGAGAAGGCAGGAACTAGGACTCCAGGCCCCATGCAAATGGGTCAGGGATGACTTCTGAGGATTTAAATCAAATTAGGAGAAAGCAGCAGAGTGTAATATCCATTCTGGTTCGCTGGGGTCAGCAGGGTAAGGGTACTCAGAGTCGATAAGTACACTAAAGGACACCCAGAGATGGATGTGGCTGGAAAAGAGGGGGACAGAGACATGTAAAGAGGTTTAGAGCCAAAGGCAAGGGGGTGCCTGGGTGGTTCAGTCGGTTAAGTATCGACTTCGGCTCAGATCATGATCTCACAGCTCACGGGTTCGAGACCCAAGTCGGACTGTGCTGACAGCTCGGAGCCTAGAGCCTGCTTCGGATTCTGTGTCTCCCTCTCTCTGACCCTCCCCCACTTGTGCTCTCTCTCAAAAATAAACATTAAAAAATTTTTTAAAATGAAGAAGAAGAAGAAGAAGAAGAACAACAACAACAACAACAACAACCACCAAAGGCAAGGGATGAAATGGGAACCAGAGTTCAGGAAGGAAGGTTGGAAATCAGTAAGGGTCTGGAACGAACTCGGAGCTCTGGGCTGTCGTACAAGTACAAGGGGCTTATGAAACTCAGGAAAATAAGCGTCCATCCTGATGTCAGTGCCTTGCCAGCGAAGGTCCAAGAGCTGCCGGGCATATCCGTCTCCCAGGGGCTGGACTTTGCTGGTACTTGGGACTGAGGACCACAACTAGGATGCAGGGCTACACCCTTGATACCCCTGACCTTTCTCTTACAGCCACTGGCATCCTCCCCATATCTACAGACACTCTTTCTTACACGTGCGCCAGTGACTGACAACTCTCCTTGCTGAGGACTGTTTCTCACACGTGGCAGGTGTTTAGCAATGGTGACACTGGATGGCACCTGCTCCAGAGGGGACCTCAAGTTCCAGATAAGCCTTTCTGACACGATATACATCACAGGAAACAAGATGTTTGGAGCTTTAGGTTACAAAGGAGGATACTTAATACGCTTTAGAGAAGAAATCAGTATCTATCCTGAACTCCTTGTTAAATTTCCAATCCCTAAAAATTTGCAGGGGTGGGGGGCGGGGGGCAGATATTCATAGGAATTGTCAAGAATCTTTAAATTCTGTACTGTATTTTTCAAAACCACTGCTGCCAAGCAGAAAGCTAAATACAGCTTTCAACTGTCATAAACCTCAGTTCTTAACTGTAGGATAATTTCCAGCAGTTGGTGGGTATCAGACATGAAGCTAATTTATATTAAATGGCACAGCAATGAAAAACTGGCAACAGGATCCAAAACTGGCAAGACTAGATATTAAAAGCCCTTGGTAAAGTAGTAGTTTTTTTACACTATTTCAACACAGTGGAATCAGTGTTACATAAAAACACCGGGAAAAAGAAACATTTCAGGAAGAACTAAGTCTAGTTTATTGTCTAAAGAACAAGTTAACTGTCAACACGTCTTAGGGGTTTACCCCTCAATGTGCCCGGTTTTGCCTTCTGATGAAAAGTGGTTAATTGTTAACTGTGAAACAAGGTCAGCTAAGGAAATGAGCTCATCTCGGAACACACGTCGGCACACCTTTAGGTACTGCGATAGGTGAAGAGACAGCCATTTTTTCAGCTCTTTCCGGGGGAAGTAGCAAGGACTTTGTGACTTTGTAAAGAATTTTTAATGAGTAAATACTTTCCCCTTTGAATTCTGTTAAACAGTGATTAAACATGGTCCTCGTTCCACCATGAACCATAATTTGGAAAGTTTGGCTTTTATAAAAGATTCTTAGGTCCCTCTTAGATTCTGAGGCCTATGTTACTTATCGTTCTACCTCTGCTTTTGCCCCTGTGACATTCAGCATCAAATCTGCAGTCACAGCACGGCAGCCACGTTAGAACCTGAATCTTCCACATGTTTTACTTTCCCCCAAACCTCAATACTCTAATAAATTAATATTTTTGCTGATCCTAATTTTTATCTTTCAACTTATGACACCATTTTTGCTAATTTCTAGTGAGTCTCAGATTTTCGTAGAATAAGCAATATATAAGCAAAATGCTTTACCTTAATGTGTATTTAAAATAAAGATCTGACAAGAAAGAGTTCTGTCACCCTGATCCGTTCTTCCTCTTACTCCACACTAATGAACATGGAATAAAAGTGTTGGAGAATCAGGGGATGCCTGCGTGTCTCTGTCAGTTGAGTATCCGACTTTGGCTCAGGTCATGATCTCAGGTTCATGACTTCGAGCCCCACACCGGGCTCACTGCTATCAACTGGTCAGCATGGAGCTCGCTTTGGATCCTCTGTCCCCACCCACCCTTGCCCCTCCCCTGCTTGTGCTCTCTCTCTCTCTCTCTCTCTCTTCCTAAAAAACAAATAAATAAATAGAACAGTTTTTAAAAAAAAAAAGTACTTGAGAACCAGCAAAGGCCAGTAAGATTCCACCCAATACTTACCAGGAGCAATGGTCTCCAGCGTATCAGCACTGACCTTCCGTGTACTTGTGCAGTGATGGAGGGTGGAACCCGAAAATACCAAATAAAAAACTACATCATCCTCAACTTTGTCCTCCTCAGCCAGCAACACCGTAACCACACAGTCGCCCTAGGAAAGGAAAGACAGAGCAAGCCTGCATTAGTCAGGTTCCTCCTGGGAGTCTACCTTCACAAAACATCAAATTTAGGGAAAAATCAAATGTATCATTTCTAGTAAGGTTATACAAACATAAACACTGAGCACTTGTGTGCCAGGAAGAATTGTAGGCACTGAGAATACAAAATGATCTGAAAAGAAGACCTCTGTGCTCCTAAAAGCTTCCCTTTCAGTGGAGGTGGTCAGACAAAGGAGAAAACTAACAAGGTAACATTTGGGATATTTACTTGATGAATGGGTATTAAAAAGAAAGGAATCCAACCAAAAGAATCCAAAAATAAGGCCAAGAGGATGGAGGAGGCATATTAAACAGTCACATCCCTGTGCCCAGAATGCCCCTTGCCCAGAGCAACAACTCTGAATTCTACACCCCAGACATCGCTGCCAAATCCACCCATTCTGCAACAAGGACAGTCTCCACTGAGCCTGCCTGGACGAGTGCAAAGAGCATTCGTTTGGGCTCTGGGCAAGTCTGGGTTTAAACTCCACCCACAAAGACTTGACTCAAATCCTCTAACCCTACTTTCCTTGTCTATACAAATGGAGATAATGCATTCTCTTCCTCCAGCTAATATACGAAAACTCTTGGAACATATTCTGCTCTCAGCCTACGATAATATTCTTAATCTACATGGATGGGACGGTCACTTTTCTACTAATCTGTTTCCTGACCATCTGGAATCCCTACCCTTCTTTACCCAACCCTCCATCAAACCCTTGCAATCAGACCAGAAACTTGCCAGTACCTCTGCCCATGACTCTGCAACTACTGAGAAGACATCTCTGTCATTTATTCACAAATATTCCTTCTAGTTTTTACAGGTTAGTTTTTTTCATTGAGGCTACTGTCTAAATTAAATATAATCTATAAAATACAGTCCTAATTACCATCTTCCCAATCATAAACATTATACAATTCATGTTGTCTCCATAAACAAAAGATTTTAAAGCACCAAGGTTTAAAGCACTGGGGCTTAGTATTATCTAAATCTTAATAATGCACTATGAAAAAAAAGAAAAACAATAATGTACTATGGAAAAACCAATTTAGAGAAAGCCAGACTACAATAGGGGAGAGAATTCTCATGCCTTGCAGTATTTTTTTCTTTTCCATTTTAACACCAATGAAGTCTATTAGAGAACCATGCCACCCTGTGGCCACAATTTACCAAGCCTGGCAGCAAAATGGAGCAGCAGGTAGAGTTCCATTAAACACCGAAAACCAGAAATCATAACATCAAACTTAGGACCAAGCCTATTAACAGAAATGCTCCAATAGGTTGATTCTGGAAACAGAGTTCAAAATATTTCCTAAAGCCTCAAAGGCCTATTTCTTCACTTATTCCCAGTGCTTTGTGTACATGGTAGGGGCTCAAATGTGCTCAGTGCAACACGTAAGAAGTCACAATGAGCAACAAATAAGCTGTGACTTACTATGTACAAATGCCGAACTGGAAAGTTCCAAAGCACCCTAACACAAGGAACAGCACAGTCGGTACAACAGAATTATCCCTGGCTGCAGTCGCTATTTAGAATTATAATGGAGACTCATGCCTAAGTCCTTTTCTTGGAAACATGTTTGAAAAGCTTAGGCTGGTAAAATTTTAATACCCGTTGGCATGATAAACCGCAACCAGCTAAAATGTCTGCAGCACATGTGAGAAGAACAAACTTCTCAAGGTATCGAAATACCATTATAACCCGGAAAAAAAAAAAAATGAGAGCTCTGAAGTTTCATCCTTTAGACCACAGGCGGGCCCGCGGGCACATCCAGCTCTCTGCTTGTTTTTATATGGCGCAAGAGCTCAGAAAGGTTCTTTACACTTTTAAATGGTTGAAAAAAAAAAATCTTTTAACATGTGAAAATTATCTGATGTTCAAATTTCAGCGTCCATAGGTAAAGTCTTACGCCGGGCCACGCTTCTGTACTATAATGAGCCCCTGCAGAGTTGAGCGGTTCCCCGAGACTGTATGGCTTGCCAGCCTAAATTATTTACACTGTGGACTTTTAAAGAAAAACAAAACAAAACAAAACATCTGGGTTTGTTCTTTTTTCCACCTAGATATGTATCCTGGAAGTCTAAGAATATATCTTCTTTCTCAAGATCAGGGATTTCCACATGAGACCCAATATCTTGCTAGAAGACAGAAGACTCTGTGCCCAAGATATTAAGTGATAACTGGGGCCTTCTTTTAATGGAGGACAGAGGAGATGGCTAACATCAACCTCTTTCTTCACTCGCAAAATAAAGAAGCTTTAAAGCTCTCATAGCTTCAATGGTTTTCTTTTTAATGTTAAGTCAAACTACCCAAAATATTAAAGAGAAGGGACCCCAGAAGCCTCAATCACCTCAGAGCCACCTGAAATTCAGATTCCAAAGGCACCCAGGACGACAGCACCTGTCTTCCCTGGAGGAGCACCCTCTGCCCTCCCAAAGTCACGGGAGCAGACAGTCAACACTGTCACTCTGCCGTGGGCCACATGGCTCCGGTTTCACTGCAGGGACAGTGCACCTACAGTGATGCAGGCGGGAGCTGCAGGATTAGGCTCGTGCGGTGGTGCCTGAAAAGTAAGGATGAAAAACAGATCTAAAAAGAACTCTGGTTGAGATGATTGCTGTAACCACACCTTCCCTGAGGAATATTCCGGTACATAATTTGTTGCTCATGGGAAGGACAAGCCCCATGGAATGAACAGACAGATCAACCTAGCTACTCGGTTACTATGTCTGTCACGCATCTAACCACCACAGATGAACTTACTAACGAGGGCAATTTTCAAGACGTTCTGGAGTGAAGCCCCAGGAAGAGAGGTTCTAAATCTCTGCTTCTCCAGTAAACCGAAGAAACAGAGTGCTCTCCTCACAACGGTATTTTCCATGCTTCTGCATTAATGGGAAATGTATTCCCGAACCTGACACTTTTTTGAATCTGGACTATTTCTGCTGACAGATGCCAAAAGAACTAATGGAAAAAGACAACCTATACCAGGCCCCATCTTGTTACTATTGGTGATCCCCCAAATACGAAGGCACCGTAGTCCTAAACGCCAGTCACTTATTTGCCAAGAAAAACAGAACTTTATATGGTAGCCGTGGTCTCAGTTCTCCCCATCTTTAACTCGGGTATATAGTAGACATACAGTACTAACAGTATCATAATCACCTTTATATATTTATTGGTAAGTAACACAAGGGCACCTGCGTGGCTCAGTCGGTTAAGCGTCTGACTCTTGACTGGCTCAGGTCATGATCCCACAGTTCGTGAGTTCAAGCCCCACTTTCAGCACAGAGCCTGCTTGGTATTCTCACTCTCTCTCTCTGCCCCTCCCCCACTCACTCTCTCTCAAAAATAAACTTAAAAAAAATTAAGTAAACAAACGTTTTTTTCCCCAGACTTCCAATCTGGAATTCAAAGAACAGATCTCCCTTTTCTAGATCAAGGATTTTCTCTTCCTAGGAGACCCATCGTCTTGCTGACAGACTCTCCAGGCCCCTGAGATCCTAGTTATGCCCGGGGCCTTCCTTTCACTGGGGACAGTATCTGGATCAGGAGGAAAATGACACAGGGAAGGGCAAAGCAGGAGAGAGAAGATTACGGTGTGGGAATGGACAAGGCCTGGGAAACGGGGTGAGTACTTATGAGGAGGACGGTGGAGGGCTGGCTATTAGAGAAAATCCTAGCCAAGTATAAAGCATCCCAGCTCATGGCTGACAATGGTGCCCGAGTTCAGCTGGCGAAAGATCAGTATTAGCACCACCTAGGGCGCCTGGGTGGCTCAGCTGTTGAGGGTCTGACTGTTGATACCTGCTCAGGTCGTGATCTGGTGGCCATGGGATGGAGCCCCGCATCAGGCTCCTCACTGGGTGTGGTACCTACTGGGGATTCTCTCTCTACCTCCTTCCCTCTCTGCCCATTTCTCTCTCCCTCTCTCTCAAAATAAACATTTTTTAACAATATATTATCACCACCTTAAGTCAATTTGTTTTCTAACTTTCAAATTTGGCTTTTAATGTATTAACATGCCATGGTGGGTAAGAGGATGATCTCTGGCTGAATCACCGCATGGCACGTCAATTTCTAACTGCTTAACCTCTTGGATATGTTAAATTCTCCGCTGTAAGAGAGAACAATCACACTTCCCTCATAAAGTTGTACGAATTAAATAAGTGATAAAAGTAAAGCACCTAAAGCAGTTCACGGGACATAATAACATGTTCAACAAATAATAATTATAATCAATGTAACGCAGACGTAACATATAACGGATGTGACCACAGTTATTATACTGTATTGTATATTTGAAAGTTGCAAAGAGAGTAAATCTTAAGAGTTCTCATCACCAGAAAAAAAAAAATGTGTAACTATGTGTGGGTGGATATTAATTCAACTCATTTTCATGATCGTTTTGTAATCTATACATATATCAAATCATTATGTTGTACACCTAAAACAAATACCATGTTATTTGTCATTTATATTGTGGTAGGGTCCCCTCCCTAAGGAAAGAAAAAAAATGGGGGGGGGCCTTCAAGGTAACCTGGCTATGCACATACATAACATCCTTCATGACCCTGTAACATGAGACCACTTAATCAGACTACATGTTTGTGTGTGTTACCATATATGGGAGACAAAAAAAATCGACAATGTATAAAAAACTGTGCCACATGATGTTTGGTGCTCAGTGCTTCGGGTACGAGCCCAACTGAGCGGTGCCGGCAGGAATGAAGTTGCTTCCTGGAAAGAAAAGTCTGTGTCACGACTCTCTGTGGGAGAATCTGGCTACACTATCTCAATAAGTAAAGAAATAATAGCTATTATTATTCACTAGAATGTAAGTGCCATGAGAGCACATTTTATTCATTGTGATATCCCCTTAGTCTAGAATAGGAAGTAGCCGGTGCTCAAAACACACTTGAGAAGGAAGAAAACACCAAAACTTTATTAGCAGGTACCTATACCTAGGATGGTTGAAGCCAATTTCATAATGTACTTTGTGCTTTTCTGTTTTCCAATATTTTCAAATACGGATGGGTTCTTTTCAAAAGAAAAAAAAATCCTTATTTTTTAAATAGTCTGCTCACTTATAAATTACAAAAGGAAAACTAGATACCTGGTGGATATCACCTGAATCAAGTCAGCAAAAAAGGTAATGTTATAAATAATGAAACCAGCACCACTCCTGATGACACCCACAGAGGACAGAGCATCACTTACAGTGTCCCCAACAAAAATGCATAACCTCAATCCAGTCTTCAGTAGACATCACACAAACCCAAGGGAAGATGACCTTCTATAAAGAAAACTGGCCAGTTATTCTTCCAAAATATCACTAATGAAACACAAAGAAAGACTGAGTTAATGCTCCAGACTAGAGACTTGCCCACTAATGTGACACAGGATTCTGGGTTGGCAGCTGAAAGGCAGAGGTAAATTGCCATGAAGGGCATTATTGGGACAACTGGCAACATCTGAGGAAGGCTTACAGGTTTAACATTGTACCAGCATTAAAGGGCCTGGTTTTGCTAATTGTGCTGTGGTTATGTAAGAGCAATATCCTTGTTCTTAAGAAATACACAATGAAGTATCTGGGTTAAAGGAGCATGATGTCTGCAACTTACTTTAAAAAAAAGACAGACAACGATTAAGCAAATAAGGCAGGATGTTACATTGAATCCGGGTTTAATGTAAATGGGATTTCTCTGTACTATACCTAACAATTTCTATGTAAATTTAAAATTCTTCAAAATACAAGATTTCCAAAAAAACCATTTCTCCAAAAATTTCTATGTAATCAAATATTCAAAGTTAAAGGGGTACAAAAATTAAATTACATTCCTGAGAGTGGTTTTTTGGGTTTTTTTACATACTGCAGACATATATTTTTAGTAAAGATATTCTTGCAGGGTTCCAGAATTATGAAATTGTTAATAATAACTGCCTTTCATTCAAGAATCTTTTTTTTTTTAATTTTTTTTTAATGTTTACCTTTGAGAGAGAGAGAAGTGGGGGAGGGGCAGAGAGACAGCGAGATACAGAATCCGAAGCAGGCTCCAGGCTCTGTCCTATCAGCACAGCTGATAGCACAGAGCCCGACACGGGACTCGAACCCACAAACCGCGAGATCATGACCTGAGCCGAAGTTGGACGCTTAACCGACTGACCCACCCAGGCGCCGCCCCTCATTCAAGAATCTTCAAGAAGTTTACAGGCCTTCCCAAATCAATTTCCCAGTTTGCCAAAATGACAAGGCTTCTCCCTGATGTTCACAGGGGAAAGTGAAACAAAGGAGGTAAGTCATACAAAGTAAAGGTTGAGCATTAGTCCAAAGTATTATCTCTCCATGAGGTGTCTGTGATTACAGTATTGAAACAGTAATTCCAAAGTGCGTCCTTATACAATTCAGACACTTCTTTGCATTCATGCAATGAGCTTCATTCTCTCCTTTAAATACAAGAATATAGGCAATTGACAGACCCCTTTGCCCAATCATTTCCTAAAGCAACCAAAGACTGACAGTCAGCTATAGTTTCTCCCTAGTCTGAAAAGAAAGTCTCTCCCTTGGAAAATCAGGGCAGCCGGTTTCCAATTTCATTAAAGGCTCACACAACAGAAGGACACCCAGGAGCAGTGAGCATACCTAACGCTCAGCTCTTGGTCACTAAACACCATTCTCCATTAAAGGAACCAGGGCCACTCAAAAAAAGCAGTGTTTCCAGACCTAGGATCAGGGTACGGACACGATGAGCCTGGAACATCTTGTGTTTGACAGAAAATAAGGAAGTGCTCAATAAAGAAAAAAAAAGATGGTGACATGTTGCACACTGAAGTGGCTTCCTTGGCCAAATCTGGGACAATCTGAAGACCAAAACAATTAAAAACACTAGCAAACCATAAATAATTAAAAAACAGGAAGTCATGAGTCTATAAGAATACCATATAAATGAATTAAACAGAGGAGAAGGGAGAATTCCGGAGTATGACAGAATGATGAAGCCTCACTGGTAGAGAGGGTGCCGGAGTGCAAAGGGGTAAGCCCTTTGCAACCGTAACACTAAAAAGTGATTCTAGAAAAAATGATCAATTATCAATCTGGGGAGAAAGTCCAAGGAAGAAAAAGACATTTACGTTGTCTTAAATGTGTCTCCCCACAAACTGCTTTTTATTAAAGGGAGAAAAACCATGGTATTTATTCAGTGAAGAAATTCACCAATACTTTGACCAGGTGATCAAAATAAACATCCCAATAAAGACAGATGAACACATGTGCCTCCATGTGTGATGCTCTGAGAAGGACACAATGTGACCTATGTAGTGCTCTGACCAAGAATGCATCTAGCCGCAAGGAAACATCAGATAAATAAAAATAAGAAACATGCTTTTGAAGAAAGGAAGGGATTATTGTATTCTTCAACACCGTCAATGCCATAAAAGATCATGAAAGGTTGCGGCCATATTCCAGGCTAAAGAAGGTAAGAGACATGACAACCAAAAGCAATGATCTAACCCCCCTGTGATTAGCTGACCCTTGGACAATCTCAGGGTTGAGAGCACTGACACCCTCCCCTGCCACAGACAAAAATCCACATACAACTTTGAACTCCCCAAAACTCAAGTACTAATAAGTGAGAACGCCCAGAGATCACTTTTTAGTGCCATATGCAATTTCCTGGAGAGACCAACCGCTCATGTGGAGATGATAAGCCTCAGGCGGGGGTGGAAGCAGATACTGGCAACACTCTAGCTCCCTGCGCTCACTGGGACAGCACTAAGGGGTGGCTATGAAACTGCAGGATGATTAATTTCATTCTGTTATTATTTAACACTGCATTTTGTGTCTGTTTACATTTCTCTGAACTGCAAGTGACACCAGGTATGGTCTCTAAGTGTTTGCGAGCCTACATTTGGATAAATTTTAACTGTTTACAGTAGATTTGTGTATGTTATGGTGGTAAACCATAAAATAGACTAGAATCTACAAATATTTTATGCATTCATGACACACGCAACTTCTTAATGTTTCAATATTTCTGGGCTACATGGTTCATCTGTGAGCTGTTTCAAATTATAGCAAATCTCTGAAAACTTTTCCAATGGGCTTACTGGAGAAAAAAATCTACATACACGTGGGCCCGTGCAAGTCAAGGGTCAAATGTATATACTTCTCATTAGATGAAGCTTGTGGACGGCAAGAACTGTGTCCCTGCGTACAGTTCTCACAGTGCTTACCTAGCAACAGGAACTTCTGGCATACCCATATGAATAAATGTGGCAGAGATCAGCTCACATAGAATATTAATGGCAAGCCAAGTGATTCACACTTGGACCTGTGTAGGCAAGAAGGCAAACTAGAGCCTTGTGCGGTATGTACGGAAAGAAAACCGCGGGGAGAGGGGTGAAGGGTGACATGTTAACGGCAGCGAACGTTCTAGAAAGGTTTGTATCCGCAGCAGTATCCTAAAGAAGGAAAAAAGAGAACAGAGGCAAGGAAACCATATGTGTGGAAAACATTACAAAAACCTGGTTTAAGGAAGCAAAAAAAAGTTTAAACTGCTATGGCATTAAGATGACTTGAAAAGAAATACATATGAGAAAAGCATTCTGTTGAAAATAATTTGATGAAATATGGTAGCTGACTATCTGGGGGCTGCACAAAGATAGGAAGAGAGTGGACATGAAAAGGGGTATCTCACGAGGAAAAATTGAGGGGGGGCTAGGGGAATGAGTGAAAAAGAGGGCGATAAGCTGTAAATGTCAAGTTTCACAATTCAGCGGGATGGAAAGCAGACAGCATACATCCAGCAGGTGGTCGGCAGGTCGGGCTGAAGGAAGAGGTCTGGGCTGGTGAGCCAGACTCTCAGGTCCTGCACCCAGTTAAAGAGCCTTGAGCCCAGGCGAGAACCCCAGGTGACAGCCAACCCGAGTTAACCCTCGTGTTAACGAGCCTCTGCACAACATACCATTTTCATCTACCTCATCCTGTGCCTCAAACCCAGAAACAGGATCCTCTGAACCCCAGAGGAACCCAAGTTCAAGGGCCACCAAGAAAGAGGAGGAGACTTACCATGTTGCTCTTGTTAACGGCAGCCACAACTGAGCCTCTGCAGGGAAAACCTCAAGACGCGTATTTTCCCGGGTCTTCCGGAGAGCTCATTTGCTAAACTAAAATAAATATCACTTCCTAGAGTCATGATACAGTTCATTTCCCACCAGCTAAAAATATTTCAGGTTTCTCTCTGTGTTAACCAGCTTGTTGTTAATAATACCCTCAGTAACTACAAAAGCCTTTGAGGCAAAATACAACTGTTAATCTGTACTAACCTGGTAGAAAGCTACACTGAGTTAATGATCATTCATGAACTTTCAAGTAACTTATTGCCATCAATTATACAAAAAACTATTATCCATTAGTATTGGGATTGTTTCTGAAATATGAATATTTGAAAATATGAGTGTTAAACATTAACGTTGATATGTAAATGAGCCTTAAATGTTTGAAATTCCCTTTAGCATATTTTACTTTATTTCATTATTTTTTTTACTGCTAGTATAAAATTTCTATTCCAGTCCATCAGGTAGGTAAGTGAATCAGCAGAAACATAACATGAATCTGTATGTTGCCCTTCCTTCTGCTCTGTGCTCATCACCACTGCCTTGTCATTCATCTGTTCATGTTGAACAAGCACACAGTGCCTTCTGTTTAATATATTTTGTGTCTGCTACCCACCAGGTACTGGAATTATGAAAACTTCCTGGTGCCTGCCCTCCAGGAGCCCAGAGAGACATACACGTAGACAGGATGCCCTGTGGTTAAGTGCGATAATTGGCATCTAGGGGCAGAGGAGATGGGTACCCAAACTCTCCTTTGACGGGTGTGATCAGGAAAGCTGCTATGGAGACACGGGTATGCCCAATGCTGCTCAAAGCTCAACACGGGTCATCTCCAGCAGGAACATGCCTTCTGAGAGCTATGCCATTTACAACCGGAGGTGGAAAAGAAACTGGTACCCAGTTCACCTTTGCACATTCAGTATCTTGATATACAGGTGCTCAGTCAATGTTTGTTCGGTTGAACCAAAAACATTTCATCCTTCTAAAACACAAAACTTAAAATGTTATAAATAAACAAAATGCTAAGCTTGCTTTGCTTACGCCTTCCTTCAGTTAACGGAACACTGGCTGGGCGCTTGGTGAGGCCTACGGCAGACATAGAAGGTACTGAGACAAGACAGGTCTTGCCCCTTGGGGCTCAGAGTGCTTTCACAGAGTAAGCCCAAAAAGCAAAGGCTGAAGCTGTATCAACAGCAGTGTGGGAAACTCAAGGATAAGGTGCTGCGGTCATCAGCGGTGGCCCAGGACGCCCCGCTCAGCAAGTCAGGGGAGAGAGGCTTCCCACCAGCCCATCTCAAACACAGGCCACTGGAAAATCCTCTCCTGCCTTTGTCACGTTCTGTTTGAAAGAGATGATAGTTGCAATGAGTGGACAGGGCTGACGTGAGGGAGGAGTAAAAGAGGCTACACGCTGAATCCAAAATCATTCTGGAAACATCTGTCAGATTTGAGAGTTTCTCAACACTAAATATAATGAAGCCAACAAAATATCATATACTGGCAAACCTCAAAAAAATATCAAACTTCTGTACTTCCATCTCTGGGAGCACCCCGAAGTGCCATTCTGTGGCCTTCCGTACACAGAAATCTACTCCAGAGGGGAACATCACAAACTTCGACTGTAGGAGGACACAGGGGTTACATTTGTGCTGCTTAATTTACCAGCATTCTAGGCAAATAAAAGGCAGATTTCTAAGGCAGAGTTATGGCAAAGTAGTACCCCAAGAATCATTAAGACAAGAACTAACATAAACGTATGATGTCACCATCCAGCTAGAAAATAGAAGTCCTACCAGAAGAAAAAAAAAAAATCCCAAACCCCTCATCATTGGGCAGGACAGTGCAACTTTAATGTTTGTTTGTTTGTTTGTTTTTTAATATCCGTTCAAAGTAGCTAGTATGGTTTCAGAATAGCTAAGGTTTTCTGGGCAACTGGCATCATTACAAAATGGGGGGGGGGGGCAGGAGCATGGGCTCACGCACCTGCACATGCGCACACCTTCAGTTTTACTGAGTGCCCTCCATTTCTTTAAGCAAAACATGCTACTCTAACAGTATGTGCCACAGGATCGTGAAGTAGAAAAAACACGGGCTCAGGAATAAGAACAGAATCAGTTGCGTAATAGTTACAGACCTGATAAATAACCACTTAGAAGTTCAATCTGTTTGTCAGCAAAATGAATTCATTCATCACAATATTTACTGATCGTCAAACACTGTCGAGCAGTCTTAAGAACTATGGATTAAACTGAAATAGACAAGGCTCCTGGCCTCCTAGAGTTTATGCTGCAGGTAAGAAGATCCAATTATAAAAAGTAACATCGGGGGTAAGTTCTATTACGAAGAACAGGAGGGTCTGAAGGAGGGGCGAAAGGGTATTTCGGATAAGGTCATCAGGGAAGGCTACCACAGGAAGTCCTATCTGAGTACGAACCTGAAAGAAGAGGCAAGTTCCAAGTGTTCAAGGCCAAGAGAATGACCAGTGCCAGGCAAGTATCAACCTGACACGTACAAGGAACAGCAAAGAAGGCCAGTCTGCAGGAGCAAGTGAATAAACACTGGAGGGGAGAGGACGTTGGTCTGGATCTCAGTGTGATGCTGGGCCACTGGAAGGTTTTGAAAAGAGGGAAATCATCTTGATTTGCGTGTTAAAAGAATCCCTCTCCTTGGAGTGACTTTATCCTTTGTCTGCCTAGCCAATTCCTACAAGCTTTGAACCAACATGGCCCATCTGAGGAGTAATGTGCCATCGTTTCTGCACAGGGAACACACAAGCAGGAGACATAAGGAGAGGCAAAGGATTTCGGCTTTGATACTCTAGTCCAAGGAGAACCATGGAAGGTTAACAACGTTATCTGCTCCACGTACTTTTCTATACGTGGTTGGAAGATCAAGTAAGATAATCACAAAAAACTTTTATATAGCATTAATCATTATTCTTCAAGTGTCACCAGTAATGTCTTCCATCCCCAACCATCGTAGAGAAATATGAACTCCTCTGCTGCAGCTCTCTTGATTTATGATGCCTTTTTTCCTCACAGCACATTTTACTATCTGACACATACATTTATTTATATATATGTACAATGTGTATTTATATATATATATATACACACACACACACACATATGTGTATGTAATCATATAAATTATAAGAGTACACATGTATTTACATATTTCCCTGATTCCTCCCTTTCCTCCCAAGTATTATACAAGCTTCATGAGGCCAGAGAGCATATTTGTTTTCTTCAGTGCAACATCACTGCCTAAAAGTGTAAATGCCTGCTTTAAGTGCTCAGTAAATGTTGGATGAAATAATGAATAAATGAATTCCTAACTGGATTCTCTTCCTATGAACAATCCACCTCTCTTCAATTCATTTCAACACATAAGACACCTGGATGAGAAATTAAAAGAACTAAAATCTAATGGTCTCGCTATGCCAACTTTTTAGGTCAGTGGTTCCTGAAACGTCTTTTAAAAATAAAACAAACAAGGGGCACCTCAGTGGGTTGAGCGTCTGACTCTTAAATTCGGCTCAGGTCATGATCCCAGAGTCATGGGATCGAGCCCTGTGTTTGGCTCCATGTGAACACTGAACGAGCTTGAGATATTCTCCCTCTCTCTCTCCCCCACTCCCCTCTGCCCCTGCTTGTGCTCCCTCTAAAAAAAATAAAAATGAAAATAAGGCCAAAAAAAAAAAAAAATGACTGAGCATAGAACTAAAGCTCAAAAGGACCAGTGACAAGAAGAGAATATAGTAGCATTCTATATGCTTGGTTAAATAAATAGGTTAATAAATAAATATTTATTTAACCAAGGGGCTTTACCCTTATCTGTCTCTTAAGTGGAAAAGTATTCAGATACTCTCCAATCCCCTCAGAAGAAAGCCCACGTTCCAGACTGGACAGCAAAGCTGTCTGTTTATAAAGCTTTCCTTAAAAGGCGCCTCAAAGTACCTCAAGTAACATAACAGAAATCCACTGAGAAATGTAATGACTTTTGGCATAAACTAAATTCATTCCATATACACGGAGACTCTGGCTGATTTCAAGGCTAGAAAATATTTAACAATTTTATTGGACATTTAAACTTAATTTTTATTTCAACCAGGCTAACCTTTTGCCAGATGAAGAAAGAGGTCAGTGAAATCCCTATAACCTGCTTTCTTCGTTCTTAATCACACGTGTATATTCCAGCCAGAAGCATCCCCCTTCCCAATGCAAACACAAAACTATTATTTTAAGTACTACTACTAATAATAATCAAAACCCATATGTCTTCCAGCCTCATAATTTTGCAACACTAAGATTATACACAAATTCTTAAAGGTTTCCTTCCAAGCACCGCCTTTTTGGTCCATTAAACCAAAACCAGCAGGTGGCGCTCAATAACCCTGCTGAGTTCCCTGTACACAGGAGTTTGTTACAGACTCTTCTCCCCAATGGGGAAGAATCTTGAAACTTCAGCTGGAAAAGAAATCAAATAAAAAAAAAGTCTGAAAATCACTGAATATATATAGTGTCCTTAATGGCAAGGGTTCCTTAAAACAAAGAGAGTTTTTGAAAACTCGGAGTATATGAGCTTTTTGTTTCAGTGCTCAACCCTGCCTCTCAGACCATTCTCGTTAGGCAAAACTAAATTGGTCAGAGGGTGTTGGCTGGTGGCTTACAGAACACACACACACACACACACACACACACACACACACACACACATACACACACCCCTCTCCCTCCCACAAATGTTTCGCAACTCTCTGGAACAGCTACAATAATCACACCAACACTTAAAGAGACAGTCTCCTCTTTGCTGATGAAAAGATATTTGGATAAAATGAAGAGAACGTAAGGATTTTTATTAATTCTTGATGGGAATCTATTGAAAGAACTGAACGGAGAGGATTAGATAAGTCAGTCTCTCTGGCTCCCTATTCCTCCCTGCTCCCCCAGAGCAGGCTGAAGTGGGGAGGGGCATCCTGTCAACTTCAATCTACCAGCTCCACTTCTGTCCTCACACACTCACACACTCACACCAGAACACACCAAGGTGTGTACGCCTCAAGTCTTTCCACTTGGCCACGGGGCTCCCTTTACCTGCCTAGCCTCCTGTCACCTGACGACGACAGTAAGATGATTGCAGTAGAGCATGAAACAAGAAAGACAGTGGCTTTCTTTCCCGGGTGGATACCTGGTCTCCTTCCTCAGGTGAAAGGCTTCCTCGCCTGACCTAACACAGCACACCTCACCCACTGCATGCAGATCGAGACTTCCTCCAACTCCCTGAGCCTGCCCCGTGTGGGCAATGGGCATGTGCGTGGGCAATGCCTAGGGAGGGAACGCAGGCGGTCAAGTTCAACCACACCTGGCCACGTCTCATTCCTAACCCAGCATACAACAAACCACAAAGACCACTGGAGAGATTCAAAGTTGGCAAGTGGGACACTATCTACTACATCAAGACTGAGAAGGGAAGCTTCCGGTACAGAATGGGAGGCACTGCTTTGGGAGGTAAGACCACAGGCTTTGCAATCCCAGGACAAGGAAGACCTGCTTCACTTGTTACTAGCTTTGTGATGCTTGTAGGGACTACCTCAGACCCTTTTTGGAAACCGCTAGATTGTAAACTCCATGAGGGTGAGATTGTGTCTACTATATTCACATATCTGCATGAAACAACAGTAACAACTCTTTCCTCAAGTGCTGACCGTATGCCAGTGCTGTTTTCATGTCTTACGTGAGCAGGTTACCATTTAACACCCTCACCAACTACATAAAGTAAGTGCTGGTATCTGAAGAAGGTATGCTAAGTATCTAGCATATAGCGGGCACAAAATAAATGTTCCCATTCATTCCCGATAAAAACACCCCCACACTTCAGAATCTCCATGTCTTTACTTTTCTTTACAACCACTGCTGGTTGATTCTTCTTCAAAGAAAGCCAAATACAGTAATAGATTTTACTATTTTTTGGTTTTATTTAATTATGGGTGAAGAATTTTAACTAGATGGCAAAATTGGCTTTATAAAAAGCCCTCTGAGAAAAAGCAGTAATAAGGGAATATAGAAAGAGTAAAATATTTGATTAGTTTTAAAGGTAAATTACAAAGATTTCTTAAAGCTGGTTAAGCTTTTTTAATTTTTTAATGTGGTTTTTTTTTTTTTTTTTTTTTTTGAGAGAGAGAGACAGAGAGAGTGGCAGAGAGACAGAGACAGAGCACAAGTGGGGGAGGCACAGAGAGACAGAGAGACACAGGATCGGAAACAGTCTCCGGGCTCTGAGCTGTCAAGCACAGAGCCCGAAGGAGGGCTCAAACTCACGAACTGCGAGACCATGACCTCAGCCGAAGTCAGATGCTTAACTGACTGAACTGCCCAGGCGCCCCAAAGCTGGTTAAGCTTTCTGACTGATAAGTCTACTGTATTTAAAAGCCATAAAGATAATAAGAAAAAAAACGCCATCATTTCGGATGATAGTAACATTTTTCTTGTCCAGCACTGCTGGGTAAGATTCACATAAACATCCAGTTTTTTTAAAAAGTTTTCCTTTAAAAAAATTTTTTTTAATGTTTATTTTTGAGAGAGAGGCAGAGCATGAGTGCGGGAGGAGCAGAGAGAGAGAGGGAGACACAGAATCCGAAGCAGGCCCCGGGCTCCAAGCTGTCAGCACAGAGCCCGATGCAGGGCTCAAACCCACGAACCACGAAATCATGAGCTGAGCCAAAGTCGGGACGCTTAACCGACTGTGCCGAGGCGCCCCTAAAAAAGTTTTCCTTTTAAAGTGTCAAAATTTTAAAAAGGAACAAATAATGTTTATGAAAATCTATCGAAGGTGCCTTACCCATTTCCCAGCCTTCTTAGATACGGACAAGGAAGGGCGGAAATGTCGTCTGAGTATCTACATGTGCTAAGAGCTTTACACATGGGGACAATATTTAACTGGTAAAGAGTGAACGATATATGTGAAGCACATCTCAAAGTAGCTGGTACTTAGCAAAAGGATTCGAGAAGTGCCAGGTACGCACTCGTCACGATGAGCACCGGGTGACGCATGGACGAAACTGTGAGAATCACTATACTGTATACCTGCAACTAATATAACACTGTATGTTAATTACAGTGGAATTTAAATTTTTTAAAGTGTCATGTTAAACATCATATTCAATCCCCACAAAACCCTGCTGAATTTCACAGATGAAGGAGCCAAGGCTCTCCCAGCTGGTTAGTACTGGAGCAGGAATTTAAACCCACATCCTCTTGACTCCAAAAAGAATCACTTCTCTGAGGACGCTCAAAGCGTCGTCCCAGGACCAGTAAGCACCACCCAGAAACTGACAGAAATGCCAGGGTTCAGCCCTGCCCCAACCTGGCACATCAGAAGCTCTGCGGCCGCGGCCCCATCTGTGTGTTCATGAAGCCGCGGGTGATTCCCATGCACACGCAAGTGTTAGAACCAGGAGGCCCCTGCACTACACTCACCCAGAGCAATTATCGCAGGTCTCCTGTCTGCCCCTAAATGGTTCCCCTTCTTCCCAACTAATTCCACTTTTCAGCGTCTCATTCTTTCTTCCACAACCCATCAACAGCCTAATTTTACAAGCCCTGGGCAACAGCGCGCTTCCCGCACCAGGCAGGAGAACATCAGACACAGCAGCAATGTAATGACACAGGGAGCCCAGGCTCCTGAAGCGAGAAAGGCCTGGTAGAAACGCCGGCCCGATCACTGGCTAGCCGCATGACCTCAGCAAGTGAATGAAGTTCTCCAGCCCTGCTGCCTCCTCTCTAAAACACAGAAAACGATACTAATGGGGTTGTCAGGGTGAGGAAAGGAGAAAACGGATGCAGGAGATAGAGCACAGTGACTAAGTACTAAAAGGTGTTCAATAAACGGAGGCTCTTAACGATTACCACTTTAACACGACGTGCATTTCTGCCACCCTCTGCTGCATACACAACCACCACAACCCCAAATCGACAGGAAGCCTGGGGCCAGCAGCCCAGTGCACCTCTTCTTAAAACCCCTATTTTTGTCTCACAGTCAAAACAGTCAAGAAGACCTACTTCTAATTCTGAGACTTAGTCAGACATGAACAACATACAACCATGCCCACAGATGTGCCAACATTAAAATAACCAATTTCACGGAGATCTGGAAAATGGGGAGATTTGTGGAGGAAAGATATTCAACAAGAGCAATACCCATAGTAGTAGCTTCTTAATAGCATGCCGTCTGGAACCCCAGAACTGCACAAGACTGGATGAACTAGGCAGCGTTGGCAAAACCTAATCAACTTGACTCAAGAGTAGAATGTTCCAGAATGCAGGAGGTGACCAAGAAGGAATTCACAGTCACGTGGGTAGGTCAAGATCACCCCTGGCCTCTAACTAGGTCAAGAAGATGAGAGGAATGGTAGAAAATAAGCCCACAATCAGATTGCTGGCTCTCATGGACCAAAAAAGGAATGTACCAATGCCTTAGGAGTAAGATAAAACTCACATTTCCTTCTGTGGACATAACAAAGAGAGACAGCTGAGAATTCCACCACGGCTGCCAGATGCTCGGTGTATCAACCCGGGGTCAGCAGATAATCCGAACACAGAGCTCTGTGAGGGGCTCCAAGGATGCACGACGCCAACCGCTCTTTCCAAGTTTAAAAAGGAGTAAACAAGCAAACAAACAAACCAACCCCTCCCCCACCAGAGTACAGATGACATTCTCTGTACTCAAGGATAAAGACCCTGAGTTACAATCTCCACATCAAAGAAATCAGGATCTGTGGAGGAGAAAGGTGTAGTCCTGAGAAAAAGGAATAAAGAGGCGTATCATCGGTCCGTTAATCAATCAAAAAATTAGCATCCCTTCCAGGAGAATGGAGTTTCTACATCCCTGTTGATACAAATACATTCCTACTGTTCTATTTGGTTGGAGCTATTTATGGATTTCTGAGCTACAGATGCAGGGGGCTGGCTTTGTAAATCCACCTAACAGTCTCGTCTCAGATGGCAGAGCAAATTCCAAAGACAGCAATGAAAATCTTTAGTCTTATAATGAATAGACTAGACCTTTAAAATATCAATCTTGCTGCCTCAGTTCCCCATCTGTAAAATAATTCTCCTAATTCACAGGTCTGTCAGGCCAACAGAATGAGATCAGGAGAGAAAGAGGCAAACAAGAGAGTTCCAATAATAGCCCATACACAGCATGCAAGTATCAAACCATGTGGGCCGAAATTCAATTTTTCACCAACTGTCAGTACCAAGTTCCCATCTCCGGGGACAAAGTCAAAGTAAAGTGCTGGTCACAAAGCCGCCTGGTGGCGGCTGGTCCAGGTCACTGGTCCAGGCCACAAAGCCGCCTGTGTGGTTTTACCTTCTGGCTAATGATCTGCAGTGGCCTTCCTACTGAGGTCGTGAATCTGACCCCCAGAAATCTCATCTTTGGCTAGTAAGACATTTATAACCATCCACGCAGAGGGCAAAGTTCTCTCCCAAACAGCTTCAATTCTATGTAACCAAATGCTCGGAGAACTTGTAACGTGCAAGGTGTCATGACAGAAGCTAAAGTTAAAATGAGAGCATAAAAACAATTTAAGTGCAGTCTCTGCCCGCAAGGTGCACACGGTGAAGGAGAAAGGGCCGTGTAAACAAAAGCACATCCGCTTCAAGTGTTTGAGGGGTCTTTTAGAAGGTGTGGACAGAGGAGCAGGGGGCACAGGCAGGAGTGGCAGATACTCAGGAGGGTGAGAGTTCAGGAAGGGCTCCACAGAGACAAGCCAAAGGGAACGAATCCTGAAAGACAAACCCTTTCCCTCGTGTGCGTCAGGAGTGACCAGGAGGGTCTGCTGTGTTGCAAAGAGGAGAGATGCAAAAACTTGTTTCCGCATGGCTGGAGGCCAGCACGGAATGGAAGTGGTTTACCTGAAGCATCACCGACTCGGCCTGGGCTACACAGCTGGGGGGTTTTCAACTCCCAAAGGCTGACTTCAAAACAGTTTTTATTTATGCTGCCCAAAATTCAGGTGCGGAAGCCTGTCCACACCTCATTCCCAAACCCAGGCACTCTGACCAGTTCCATTTGCATCCTGACCTGCTCTGCTAACTACCTACAAGAGATCTGGCCTTGATTACTCACAACCACACAAGGAAGAACTCCTGGGAAACGCAAATGATGTAAAAATATTGTGACACACAATGTGCAGCATTAACTCCCTTAACTGAAAATCACTACTACCTCTGCTAAAAGGTAACCAGCCCTGTGTTCAATATTACACACCTTGGTATTTTTTTGAGTCAACAATCTAGCAATAATTTACTCAGGAATCTACCATAGATCCACCCTCTGAAATAACAGCCTACTTAATGCGTGTAATTTCCCATGTGCCTTCAGAGTCAATCTCGGATGATGGGTTAACGGTCGGCCATGCGGAAAGCCCTCAACCTACCCAAACTTCCCCAATTCATAAGAAAGGGGCTTTTTAAACTATCCTGTTGGTTCACTTGGCTCATGCTTAAACGCTGGGATGCATCAGAATAATCTGAAGGGCTTATTAAAAAAATGGCTTGTTGGGCCCCATCATCACACATCCAGATGTAGCGGGTCTGGGGTAGGGCCTGAAAACCTGCATTTCTAACAAAAATCCCTAGCGATGCTTATGTTCCTGGCTGGCGACCACACTCTGGAAAAGCAATGCTCTACAACAATCCAGCTGGAAGTCAGTCCGGGTCACCCCACAAACCAATTACTGCTGTCAATAAACAATTTGTAGGGAGTTTGGATCTTACATTGGACAAAAAGATGGCACGTGGGATTCAGCGCTAAAGACAACCTGTACATGCAGAATGTGATAGAAGCACCAGGCTTCGAGCACGGGGGTCTGGAGAAGGTAGCACCGCTGTGAGGAACTGAGAGTGAAGCCATCCTGACCTGTACATCTCAGATAAAGGAGCGAGAGTTTTGAGTCTGAATCCCTGCTTCCCCTCTTACTAGCTTTGTTCCTTCATCTAGAACGCGGGTCTCCCGAGGGTGAGGAGACCATGTAGTGACCATAATGGAAGGCGCTCAGTAGCTCCGCCTTCCCTTTCTATGCATACCAGGGAGAGAGCTGTCAACACGGGAGTATTTACAGAAGACACAAGAGGAAGTGCACCGTATAACGTTTATCTGCTTTCACCAATATAAAGATGGGTCTCCTCCGAAACGACCTATATTTAGGGGCACCTAGGTGGCTCAGTCAGTTAAGCGTCCGACTTCGGTTCAAGTCATGATCTCGCGGCTTGTGGGTTCAAGCCCCTCATCGGGCTCTGTGCTGACAGCTTGGGGCCTGGAGCCTGCTTCGGATTCTGTGTCTCCCTCTGCCTCTGCCCCTCCCCTCCCTTCTTGCGCTCTGCCTCTCTCTCTCTTTAAAAAAATAAATAAATAATTAAAAAAAATTTCTTTTTATGGGGTGTCTGGGTGGCTCAGTCAGTAAAGCATCAGACTTCAGCTCAGGTCATGACCTCGTGGTTTGTGGGTTCAAGCCCCACATCAGGCTCTGTGCTGACAGCTCGGAGCCTGGATCCTGCTTCGGATTCTGTGTCTCCCTCTGACTCTGCCCTTCCCCTCCTCCCTCCCTCTCTCTCTCTCTCTCTCTCAAAAGAGGAAGTAAATAAACTTAAAAAAAGATTTTTTTTAATAAAGAAATAAAACTACCCATATGTAAAGCTTCTGTCACCTGTGAAATGTGCTTGTATCTCCTCGTTTTATCCTCACTCCCCCGGCGGCCGGCCCCCCGTGTGGGGGGGGGAAGGACGGTGCCTGGATGGGGTGTGCCTCAGGCCTCCAAGGCAGCTCCCGCTGAACGGGCCTCGCTCACCAGGTGGCACCATTTTCCCTCGCCGCTCATATTAACACCCTCCGCGGTCCCAACGTCTGGGGGCTCCTCTGAGCTGTCAGCCACTCATCCAGACCACACTGCTCCTCCTCCCTCAGAAGAGCCTAACCCCTGTCGCATTCGTCCAGTGCGTTGTAGCCGTGCGGTGAGGGGACGGCCTGCTCACGTGAGGCCCCTCACGGCCTTCCGCCCCCGCCTCCCTCCTGATCTCCTCATGTGGTGCTACCTGCATCCGCTACTGTCTGCCTGGCCCGACGCTCTCCAGTGCTCTCCACCCCGTTACCTGTCACACAAATTCCCAGGCCCGCTACACGGGTGCTGGCCAGCAGAATTTTCTGCGGTGACGGCCATGTGCGATGACTGAGCGCTCTGCAGCGGAGGAACTGAATTTTTCATTTTATTTCATTTAGATTAACGTAAATAGCGCAGGCAGCTGGGGACTACTGTAATGAAGAGAGCGGCTCTCCAGAAAATCATCTCCAGGTATTCTCCCACGTGAACTGTCCTCCCCAGTCGATCCAGGGGCCTCGCCACCCCTGACCACCCCATGTCCACGTGTTCCTTCGAACACTGTCTTTCCTTCTCTCACTGCTCTTCCCTCTCTCCGCAGCCTGCCTAGCCAGGCTCAGAGAGCCCACATCTTGCCCGAAGGCTTCGCGACTGTTCTGCCAACACTTGTTCCTCACTCTGCTGTGAGCCCTCGCTGCCGCCGTAACTCACCCAACACCTGAACAGGTACTGTTTGTGCTGTCACGCTCACGCACTTGAGCCCCTGTGGAAGAAGCTATCCCTCTAAGACCAGACCCTCCATTCACTTACCAGGTGACTCACAAATTCCTGTGGAGTGAATTACAATCATAGAGCCTTACGCTTTGCTCTTCCTTGGACAGCGAGACCTTTCTTCGCTAGAACCGCATCGAGATCGCTACTCCAAACCCTCCTCCCGACAGTTATTCGGATGCTTGGGGAGCACCCAGGGATTGTCCAGGCATCCCGCAGACAGGCCCTGAAAAGTCGTGACCAATGTACATACCTCCATCCACTCTGAAACTGCCAAGGGAAAATAAGGAAACGTAAGATCTATTAAGTTCCAAGCCAGTTTCTGGAGACTGCTGAAAACATCCACCAGAAGGAAACTGAAGTCCTTGCTCTGCAAAACCACTGACAGCCTGATCGAGGAACACTTGACTTCCTTATTTCTTCTGGCGCTAGTGACAAAGTGTTGTTATTTCACTACAGTCCTCAGATCTGGCTGGGAAAGGCCACCAGTCTACAAAATGTTGGAGCAGACCCATCAGACACGTATTGTTAAGGCAGAAGCAGGTAATTCATTTAAGAGATCAGAAGGCTGATAAGACTCTCTTTGTGGGAGCAAAATGGAACGTAACCACCAAGCAGGAGGCAAAGCCAGGTTATTTCACCTCCTATTCTGAAAACACCCTTCCCAGGAAGAACTGATAAAATGTGGCCATAACCACATAGGTCCTCCTCCCCTACAATGAGCCACCGAGAACACCATGCTGGGGCAACCTAAATTCTGTGGCCCGTCAAAATTTTGATTATTTATGCAAACTACCTATTTGAGAATAAATTGCTGGAAGTGATGAAAATTTTAACACCTCTTCTTTCTGAGCACATCCTCTCCCAGTGCACTCCCATCTTCTGGAACGGTCTGGGTTCCGAGAGCTGCTCTGATTAGCACGCACAGAGCACACTGATCACGGTACAGAGTCCAAGTCTTCACCAAGGCTGAATGAAAACCCAAATCTAGAGTCAACAAGAATCCAACGTGGTGGCAGGAAACCACCCTGGTAAGATATTCTCAAGATCTAAATGTGAGTCAAATGGATACGTCCTTTGGATTTCCCTGGCTAAATGGGCTTTGGAGGCATCACAGGATTTGAACTCTTGATCCACCACAGTGGTGCATCCTTACACTGGTCAGCCACCCCTCCGATCCTCACTTCTCTGGCTCTGAAGTGGAAGGAGTAATCAAATCCTACACGTGTCTTGTGAGGAACAACATCATTCTAAGAAACGGTCCCTATCCTAACAGAAATAGTTATAATCATAATACACTGTTTTGTTTTGTACTTTTTCTCTTTCTACATTTGAGAGAGCGAGCTTGCATGTGAACTGGGGAGAAGGGCGGGGGGGGGGAGAGACAGAGAGGGGGAGAGAGGCGGAGGGGGGAGAGAGGGGGAGAGAGGCAGAGGGAGAGAGGGAGAGAAGGGGAGAGAGGCAGAGGGGGACAGAGGCAGAGGCAGAGGGGGGAGGGAGGCGGAGAGGGGGAGGGAGGCAGAGAGGGGGAGAGAAGGAGAGAGGCAGAGAGGGGAAGAGAGGCGGAGAGAGGCAGGAGAGGGGGAGAGAGGCAGAGAGGAGAGAGGGGGAGAGAGGAACAGAGGGGGAGAGAGGCAGAAAGGGGGAGAGAGACAGAAAGGGGGAGAGAGGCAGAGAGGGGGAGAGAAGGAGAGAGGGGAGAGAAGGAGAGAGGGGAGAGAGGCAAAGAGGGGGAGAGAATCTGAAGCAGGCTCCATGGTCAGCGTGGAGCCTGACATGGGGCTCGATCCCATGACCCTGGGATCGTGACCTGAGCCGAACTCAAGAATCAGACACTCAACAGACTAAGCCACACAGGCACCCCTGTTCTGTATATTTTAAACAAAGAGCGGCATCCAGTGGCAAAGATTTTCTTTTCTACGAGGTTCCTCTATTGTCAGGATGCTTCCGCCCCCTCCCGGAAGCAGTAATATGCAACAACATTCGGTACTAAAGAAAAAGGAGAAAGCAGGAAGGACATAATAAACCAGATCTGCTGGGGTTCTGGAAATTCGTTTTGTAAGTAGAATGGCTCTTCCCCTTGAAAATCTAACAAATGTGGATCTTATCCCAAACACACGGCAGGTGATGAGAATTATCCCACAGACAACCTTAGAGCCTGCGCTGAAGCCTAGTTTACATCTCACATCCGAGTATCTCTCTGGTTGTAAAAGAAAGTATTTCATTCGTAGGGGGGAAATGCCTTCTGACTTTCCGGAGGGAGACCAAGACAGGTGTTCAAGAACACAGCGAGTGAGTTTATAGTTGCAGAACCTGATAAATGCACCCCTAACTTTCCCTCTTTATGAGTTCTTATGGCCGTTTTAGTTAGCAAATCATCACCCGTATAAACCTTCTCAGTCAGTGTTAGCCACAGCCACCTGTTCTGGGGCATCACTAACCCTGAAGTGTCCACTGCCCACTGGGACACTTTGGAAACTGGCAAAGAAAATGATTCTAATACAGACAAGCATCACGGAGCTGCAGAAGGTGTGCTTTACAAGACAAATGCCTTCCTGTCCCAGGGCCACGGGCCTCCTCTCACCGGTCTGAGGCTAACAAGTTACTCATCCTCTTGAGGAAGCTCCAAGTATAAAGGTAAGGACCCCATCAAGTAATTCATTGGATGGTTATCACTGACTTTCCTATATTAAAAGGTAAAACACTCATTTTATTTTGACACTTTTTCTACTTAAGAGGGATTTCAAGTCATAACTACAGTCTATTCGCCAATGTGTTCACAGCCCATAAAGGCATTCTACGCCTTACCTTCCTACCCCCAAAAAGGAACTCAATGCTATCATTTCAAATATTCCTCTCTTCTTCTAGTCTTCCCATTGCTACCTTTTTTTTCTCTACTAAAGCCCACTTAGGCTAAATCTTGTACTTTGACTTCTCCATTCAAGTACTTTGAGTCTTAAGTTCAAACCAACTAATGACCTGACCTGCCTTCAGCACACGGGCGAGCCTGATTACTGACAGTTTCTGCTACCTGACCAGATCCATCACAAACCCCATGAAACTTTAGGCAAGTCCCTCAATCTCTCTGTAGCTCAGTTTCTTCACCCTTCCAGAAGACTGGGCTCATCACCCCAAAAATACAAGGATTCCTATGACTCATCACACTGTTTCCAGTCCTGACCTCCCTCACAGAGTCCGTTCCCTCATGCCAAGCTGACTGTGGGACACTCACTTGGGTTCCTCATCACTAATTTTCTTCCAGAAAAGTACGGTGATGAGAAAGAGGAAGCGATTTTCTCCGGCACATAAAGTATAGATTAATCCAGTTCTCCTTATTCTCCACATTTGACCCTCATTGTCTCCCTGTACCCGACAGAGCTTCAGGCCTGGCCTCATCGGGTCTCTTCCAGAACGAGCCTGGGGCCTCAGATAAGAGGCATCCAAAGAGCTTTCCTCCTCCTCCCTTGGAAATTTTAAAATCCTGCTTCCTTTTCAGCTGTTAGTCTGGGGGAGGGTTTGTTTACCGTTGCTAATGTCCAGTTGCTTGGTTGCTAGGGTAGTGCTCAGTGTGAGGGAGTGGTGGTAGGGCCTATTCTGTTTGCTTTATAAATACCAACCTTGGCTTCATGTGCGTGGCTTTTTCTTTTATCATCTGACGGCATCCCTCACCCCCTACCCCTTCTGGGAAAGGCCTACGCTTTTATCTTGACAGTGAGAAGGGCTCTGGAGCTAAAGGGTACATGTACTACGTCGGTAAAAAAAAAAAAAAAAAAAAAAATCAGCAGTCACACGGTTTGCTGTATGTAGTCTGCTGTAAACAAGAGGCTCAGACAAGAAGCCCCCCAAGGATGCGAGCATAATTCAGGACTCAGGCATTATCTCCAGAGTTCTTTCTCAAGGTGCTAAATGACTAGCTAGGTAACTTATCTCAAAGAACACATCTCTAGAGTAACACCCTATCAGACATTCTACGTCTACAAATACTTGGTAGGGACGCTGCAGAGTTCCTTCCAGTTGTAAGGCAAGTTACACATGTACAACAAAGACATCACTAGTACATTTATTTCCTCGTGGGCAATACCTCCAGTCACAAAAATGGCATCACTGAACTATTCACGGCCCACACAGGGTAAACTAACAGTGAAACTTGGGAAACAAATGAGCAACTTTAAGAAAGACAGCTGTTTTATCAAAACGAAGCAAATTTTACTGAAATTTTAGTAGTCTCAGCTGAACTGTATTTCATTCACTCGCTCAACCAATGTTCACCAAGTGTCTACTCTGTTCCATGTGAAATGCGCTCGGTCCAGCTTAGGTGAGAACTACATTTATTTGAAAACCCCGTGTGTATCCACAAGGGCAGAGACGATCGATCCTCTGTTCGAACCTCAGGCAATCAATTACCACCGTGAACTCTCCCCTCGTCCACCTACGTTCAAGGGCACACCTTGCAGAGAACAGTGCCCTTTTTAGGAAAATCCAATATGCAAAACATATTAGAGGGGGAAAGCAAACAATTACACTGTCTTCTTTAAATGCTTCATTCCTTTAGAACAGATAAATTAAACACCACCCGAATCAAGGGATTGAAGTTAACATCTCCAATAACCAAACAAGAGTATGTCATGTGTCCTCCTAACGTGGTGTGCCAAGAAGGGCATCTTTTTCGTAGTAGTCCAGCCCAAATCAGGAGAAAACATCATATAAACCCCAACTGCCACAAAACAATTGACCAAAATGTCAGTATCGTGAAAGACAGAGAGGCAGAGGGCCTCCTCCTGATTAAGAGACTAAAGAGACATAAATACAATGTGTAATCCTGGATTAAATCCTGAACTGGGAAGGGGAGGAGAGGGGAGGGAGGGGACAGAAGGAGGATGCTATAAAGGACATTATTGGGATAACTGGAGACATTTGGATATGAACTTACATTACATAAGAGTATTACATCAGTGTTACAATTCCTGTTTTTGTTAATTGTACTGTGGTTATGAAAGAGAATGTCCTAGTTCTTAGGAAATATATGCTGAAATATTTAGGGGGAATAGGGTAGCATGTCTGCAACTTTCAGACAATTCAAAAAATATGTAATAGAATGATAAGCAAATGGAACTAAACGTTTATTAGTAAGGGATGAATAGAGACAAAGTATTCTTGTAACCTTTCTGTAAATCTAAACTTAAAGATTTAAAAAATATTTTTTTTAAACACATGAAATGGAAGATTAAATCTGGGTTACTTATAAGAAAAAAGGCCTTGACTTGTATATATTAAGTGTTGTGACATTTGTGTCTTCTGGAACAACTGTGTAAGACAGCTTGGTCTACAAAAAGAAGAAAATGGGTTTGAGAACCACAATTTCTGGGTGAAGCCCTACCTTTTGCATCCGCTAAATGAGCCATCTTGAGTTTCTGCTTCCTTAGTGTGACAGGGTCACAATGTAGCTTCCTCTACCCTCACAAGGTTGCTGTGAGAAGCAAATGCCACAACATATGCAAATGTGCTTTGTAAACTAGAAGGACTCTGCTAACAGAGCTCTTGTTTCTAAAGTATTCCGGGGAAACCACGAAGAGAAAGGTATCACACCTCCTTTACTTAGGTTCTCAAATGGACTGACAGTAACAAATAATTTGGAAATATGTTGCTTTTTCTCTCCCAAGAAGCAATTCAGCCATGAAAGAATATGAAAAACAAGCACATTTTTTATTACACTCTCCTCTGATAAGTGAAAGCCAAATCTGCTTAAAAAAAGAAAAAAAAAAAGTTCAACTCAAGAATATCCAATTTACATGGAAAATATGGATCTTAAATGAGTACAACGTGTTCAGACTGTTTCCAAGATACTGTGTTTAAACTGCCCAAGAAGCCAGCCTGCCCAGGGCCGGCACCTCCCCATCAGGATGAGTCCCGAATCCCTGAGAGGTCTGGCTTGACCCCAAGCCACGGAAAGTGCTACAGCCTTCAGAGCGCGCCCGGAGATGGGTGCTGAGCTGGGACGGGAAGCAGGTGTGGAGAAAGGAGGGCCCGGGGACATGGCCTGTGTGCGTGAAATCCCCCACCAGGATTTTCCCTCCTCTCCTCCCCCAGAAGGAAAGATTGTGCCCACGCCTCCTTTGTTCTGAGCCGCGGCCACTGCCCTTTCTGTTCCTCCAACTGATCGAGCCGGCCTTCACTTCAGAGCCCTACACCTGTTCCCCCGGCCCGAACGCTGTGCCAACATCTCCGCATGGCTGGCTCTTCCGGTCAGTCGGGTCTCAGCTCATAGTGGCACATCCCTCACAGGCCTTCCCTGACCACGCAAACTAAAACAGCCCCTCGTCGGGCACTGGCACACCTCCTTGTTGTGTTTATTTTTGTAAAGCTTTCCTCCTGACGTTTCTTCCTGTTTACGACTCGTAAGCTCCCTGAGAGCAGGGACTTTGGTGTTTTGTTCATGGCTGAATCTGCAGCAGCCAGAACAGAGCCTGGAACAGCGCAGGCACCCGAATGAAAGAGTGAATTTCCAGTTCCATGCCCACACGGCTGGTGGTCAACAAAACGCCCTTCAACATGTCCAGAGGACAAGCTCAGGGCCCCTTTCTTTCCCGCATCTGGCAAAGGCATCGGCTGTCACTCATGCTCTAATTCTCAATCAACCGCCATGGTCTCTCACTCGCCACATAATTTGGTCCTGCTGCTTCTTTGAAAATACGTCTTGCATTTGACAAGGTCTCTGTTTCACCCCCACCGAACCTTCTAGGCCCTCATCAGCTAGAAGGATATTCCTCAACCTGTCAAAGTCTGTACCTCTTCAATCCTTAGAAATTCCTCTGGCAACAACCGACGCCCTTGTGGAGGCCGAGTGGCGCGAGTGGAATCGCGTGGCTGACGGACCAGAAAACCCAGACGTGGTCACATCAAACACCTGGTCTCCCGAGTTTCAGATCGCTGTCTTCACATTCCACTGTGCCCATTTCAACAAAAATAAGTCTGTGAGCAGCTTCCTGCAGGCACACCTGGGTGGCTCAGTCCGTTAAGCATCCAACTTTGGATTTCAGTGCAGGTCATGATCTCACAGGTCGTGGGATCGAGCCCCGCATCGAGTTCTGCGATGCTTGCTTGGGATTCTCTCTCTCCCTCTCCCCCACTTGTGTGTGTGTTCTCTCTCAAAACAACTAAAGAACCATTAAAAAAAAAATAAAAATAAAAATAAAAAATATATATATATATATATATTTATATATACACACACATCGTTCATGGGTCCAAGCCCCGCTTGGAGCTGACAGCTCAGAGCCTGGAGCCTGCTTTGGATTCTGTGTCTCCTTCTCTCTCTGTTCCTCCCCCGCTCGCACTCTCTGTGTCTGTCTTAAAAATAAATAAAAGATTTTTAATTTTTTTAAAAAATGTTTTAAAAAAATAAACAGCTTCATGCAAACATTCACCAGCCCTGCCACCTGTACAGGCTGTGAACTTTCTTACATTTGTAACTACTACAACTCATTCTGGACACATCTTTATGCAAAGAGTGATAAAAATACTTATTTGGAATCCAGCTAATTTTGCTTCATTTATGGATAAAAGTTCTTCTCAGGATCCAGTGTTTTTTTATTATTTATGAGCAGTTTTCTCTCTTCTGCTGCTGATACATACCCCTGGCAGATCCCAAATGTAAACTCAAAGAAAAACTTCAACATACTCGTTCTGTTCTTTTGGTTCTCTCCTTCTCTAGGTACAGAGAACTGACCTCCAAAGGACGGTCACGTAACAGTTCCTTCTCTTTAACAGAATGGCCGAGATCCCCATAACCTGACTCAGTTCACGGAAAACCAACTATACACTGTCACTCTCCTTTTAAAAAACGGGTAACAAGGGGCGCCTGGGTGGCGCAGTCGGTTAAGCGTCCGACTTCAGCCAGGTCACGATCTCGTGGTCCGTGAGTTCGAGCCCCGCATCGGGCTCTGGGCTGATGGCTCAGAGCCTGGAGCCTGTTTCCGATTCTGTGTCTCCCTCTCTCTCTGCCCCTCCCCCATTCATGCTCTGTCTCTCTCTGTCCCAAAAATAAATAAACGTTGAAAAAAATTTAAAAAAAAACCAAAAACAAAAACAAAAAAAAACGGGTAACAAACTGCCCCAAGGTATTCTTGCTAACAGACATACTTGAAATGTGAAGTTTAAAATATTCTTCGGGAGGATCTGCCCAACTAAGCACATAATCATATACAAAGGACTTGCTTTATGAAGAATATTCCCCAGAACTGATTTCTAAAGAGCCTTGCTTTCCCAACAGAACGCAGCTTTAAGCTTAGCAAGCTTTACAGTGGTTTCTATTACTAAGCCCCAAAATACAGATTTAAATCACAATTTTACCACTGATTAGCTGCACCACCTCATCAGCTCATCTTCAGAACTCATGTCCTGACTCTACAACAGTGAGGCTGAAGCACATATAGTACCTGCAATCCTTAGTAATTCTAAAGTTCTTGGATTCCTTAGTAATTCTAAAGTTCTTAGATTCCATGATGGCAAAGATCAGAAAACTTCTAACCGATCTTTTTTATCAGTTTATTTATTTTTTGAGAGAGAGAGCACGCGCATGCACACGAGGGAGAGGCAGAGAGAGAGAGAGAGAGGGAGAGAGAATCCCAAGCAGGCTCTGCACTGTGAGCACAGAGCCCCACGTGGAGCTCGATCTCACAGGCCACGAGATCATGACCTGAGCTGAAACCAAGAGCCACTTGGGCGCCCCCTAACTGATCTTGTTGCAGCTACTCTCTCCCTAAATTATCCTTCACTCCACCGCCAATTAATTTTTCCAAACTACCACTGGGTTCATTTCCTATTGCTGTTAAAACAAATAACCTCAAACTCTGAGGCTTACAACAACACAGATTTATTATCTTACAGGTCTGGAGCTCAGAAGTCTGAAACAACTTTCATTGGGCTAAAATAAAGATGTCACGGGGCTGTGTTCACTGAGCAAGCTCCGAGAAAAAACCATTCCCTTGCTTTTTCCAATTTCCAGAGGCTGTCCTCCCCGGCTCATGGCCCTTTCCTCCTCCTTCAAACCCAGCAGTGTGCCATCTGCAACTCTCTCCGACTCATGATTCTCCTCTCTCACTTACAAGGACCCTTGTGTTTACACTGGGCTCCAGATAATTCCGGATAATTCTCCAGATAATTCAGGAGAAGCTCGCATCTCAGGGATCCTGAACTTAATCAAACCTGTGAAGTCTCTTTTGCCATGTAAGATAAACATTCACAGATTCTGAAGATTAAGTCATGGGCACATGAGGGAACCGTTCCTCTGCCTACCACAACTACTGAGTAACGTCAGCCACCTAATCAAAAATCTGCAGTGACTGAAACCAGACAAGAACACCAGGAGAAAACTGGAGACTGTATCTTTTACGTACAAGACACAAAATTCCTCAACAAAACATGAGCAGATCAAATCCAGCAACAAAGGAGAAGGATTATATACCACAACAAAATGAGACTTCTCCCAGGAATGCAAAGTTGGCTTAACATTCAAAACCAATCAATCTAATACACTACACTAATGAAAGAAAAAAAAACCCACATGATCATCTCACAGACACAGAAAAACACATTCAACAAAATCCAATGCTTTTTCATGACAAAACAATCAAACTAGGAACCGAAGGGAACTCTGTCAACTTGATAAAGGCACCTGTGAAAAGCCCACAACTAAGAACATCATACCTGATCAATGCTGAAGGTCAGAATACTTTCCCGTTCTTTAAGATCAGAAACAAAACCAGGATGTCTGCTCTCACAAGTTCTACTCAACACTGTACTGGAAGTTCCTACTCAGGGCAATTAGGCAAGAAAACCAGAAGGCATTCAGATTAGAAAGCAAAAGACTAATCTGTATTTTCAGATGACATCATCCGCATGCAGAAAAATCTCAGGGATCCACTAAAAAACTATTAACCAATAAACAAGTTCAGAGAGGCTGTAGGTTGTAAGGTCAATACACAAATATCAACTGTATTTCTATACAGTTCACTAGCAGTGAACAATCTGAAAATGAAATGAGAAAACAATATCATTTATAATAGCATCAAAAAGAATTAAAATACTTAAAACACATTTCACAAAGGTACAAAGTTTGTACACTGAAAACAATAAATCGTTGTTAAAAGAAATTAAAGATGACCTAAAATAGGAGAGAATTAACAGTCCAGAAATAATTCCTTACATTTATGATTGATTTTTAACAAGCGTGCCCAAGAAAATCCGAGGTGGAAAGAAGACTTTTCAACAAATGGTGCTGGGACAGCCAGATGTCCACATGTCATAAAATGAAATTTGGAGGCTTCCTTGCAGCATACAAAAAAAATGTACTCTGGAGCCATACACTTAAATGCAAGGACTTAAACTGTAAAACCCCTGGAGGAAAGCACAGGAGTCCATTTTTTGTGACCCTGAGTTACATAAAGCCTTCTTAGATATGATAACAAAAGCACAAGTGGTAAAGGAAATGATAGGTAGGTTGGACATCATCAAACTTAAGAAGTTTTGTGCTTCAAAGGGTACCATCAACAAAATGAAATGATAACCTTACAATGGGAGAAAGTTTTTGCAAATCATATATCTGATATGGGATCCAGAATATATAAAGAACTCTTAAAACTCAATTAAAAAAAAAAATTGTTTAAATAAGCCAGGAATCTGAATAGGCATTTCTTCAAAGATACATAAATGTCCAACAGCAGCTGACAAGATGCTCACAATCATTAGCCATTAGGGAAATGCAAATCAAAATCACAATGAGTTTCCATTTCACCCCCACCAGGATGACAACAATTCAAAGTCAGATTAACAGCAAGTGTTTCAAGAACGTGGAGGCACCAAGACTCTCAACATCGATGGTGAGATCTGAAAATGTGCAGGTACCGTGGAAACAGTGTGGCAATTCCTCAAAATGTTAAACAGAGAGTTACCATGTAAGCAAGCAATTGTACTTTTTTTTTTTTTAAGGTTTTATTTTTAAGTAACCTCTACATCCAACTTGAGACTTGAACTCACAACCCTGAGATCAAGTCACACGCTCCACCGACTAAGCCAGCCATGCGCCCCAACAAGCAAATATACTCTTAAGTACACACCTGACAAAAATGAAAACATAAGCCTACCGAAAACTGCTGCTGACAGCATCATTATTTATAATATTCAAAAAGTGGAAACAAGCCAAATGCCCATCAACCGATGAATGGATAAATTAGATGTGGGATACCCATACAACAGAGTATAATTCATCAGTAGAAAGGAACAAAGTACTGACACTTGCTCTAACGTGTACCTTAAATACATTCTGCTACATGGAAGAAGCCAGTCACAAAAGACCACGTGTTGTAGGATTCCATTTACATGACATTTCTGGAATAATAAGTAAATCCATAAAGACAGAAAGCAGATAAGGTGTTGCCAGGGGCTGGAAAGGCAGGCAATGGTGAGTAACTACTAATAGGCATGGTGTTTCTTTCTGGGCTGATGAAAATAGTCTTAAGGTAGATGGCAGTTACGATTACACAACTGTGAATATACTAAAAACCACCGAATCGTATACTTTAAATGTGTGAGTTTTATGGGGTGTGAATTATATCTCAATAAAAGCTGTTTTTAAAAGTCCAAGTACTCAGTTCATGTGCAAACCCACTGTTGAACATAATAAATTTTCAAGAAGTCTGGAAAGAAAATAAATACATAAAATATCTTCTAAGAAATGCATATATTTTTATTTGTTACATTTAACAGAAAAAGCATCTATGCAGAAGAGTGATCCCAGGAATGTTCTATCCCAGAAAGGTATAGGACTATTAGTAACACAGCATGATTTAAAATAAACAAATCATAAAATGAACAGCAGATTTCAAATAAACACCATCGAAGGCTCCTGAGTGGTCTCCACGTCTTTGCCTTCACGACTGATCTTCAGTCACCTTTTTAGACTCACCTCCCTACCCCTCACACAAGTTCAGCTGGGCTAGGCTTTCCCCTGCTCACCTCCCACCACTCAGTGAATGCCCTGCTCACCCCTCTACCACCTATCTGCCTTAGATCTTGAATGAATTCTGAGGACTTTTCACCCAACCAAATGCTTCTTCATCTTTAAGGATGTGTCCCATCAAATTTTCCTCACTCTTTCCAGACTATACCAACCTATCCACCGACCTCTGACAGCTTGAACTGTCCATACCTCTAAAGGGACTCCTCACCACCCCCATTCAGCTAATGCACTCTCACAATAATTTAAAAAAAAAAAAAAAAAAAAAGAGGGGCACCTGGGTGGCTCAGTCGGTTGCGCTTCCGACTTCGGCTCAGGCCATGATCTCACAGTCTGTGAGTTTGAGCCCCACGACAGGCTCTGTGCTGACAGCTCAGAGCCTGGAACCTGCTTCAGATTCTGTCTCCCTCTCTCTCTGCCCCTCCCCTGCTCATGCTCTGTCTCTCTCTGTCTCAAAAATAAATAAAAACATTAAAAAAAAAAAAGAGAGAGAGAGAGAGACAGAGACAGAGAGAGAGAGAGTCACCTATACTTTACCTTTCCAGCCTTCATTCATTGATTTATCCATGTCATCTGCCAGCTCCCTCACTTTGGGAAGAGAGCAGATCAGCTTTCACCCAGAACCCTAATGTAAACGGCACGCTTGCCAATGACAGAGCGCCACCTGGGTGCAACGCAGGGTAACTCTCCATGGCCGTAGGAAGACCTCCACACCACTTTTACAGAAATGTGCTGACCGGGAAAATAAGAGCCCCCATATCGTTCCGCAGGGCAATGCAGTTGTGTGATAAGCGCATCTTGCACCTGACCAGTTTACCTCACATCTTACAGGTATTATCTGCCAGCTCAGTGCCATTCATGCAAGTCATTTAGTGTTCACCAAATCAAATTCACTTTCTGAAGTACACTACTTGGATAGATGTTTTGCTAAAAATTCCAGGGATCATCACATGACAGCAGTTTTGAGTTTTCTTATAACAAGTAGAAACCATGGATGAGTGCAAAATGACAAGAAATCTCGCGATCTACTCACATATAACGGAGCTTGCTGTGGATTAAGTTTCATGACCCAGGACACTGAAAGAGAAAAGGGAAAAATAAATGAGAATAGAATTAAAATTTACCATCAGCAGTATAAAAGCCACAAATGCTAGGTGTCGAGTATGGCTCTATGACCACAATCAAAAGTCTGAGATGATGGGATGCCCAGCTTTCCTTAGAGGTGTGGGAAGGTCAGAAGGTCAAGGACCGCAAAACGTCTTGTAGCCCAGAGTCCATCTCTTTAACTGGGGAGAAAGACTTTGATTGAAAATCAAAGACAAAAGGCTTCACTGTCCTGGGAGAATTTTCAACAACCAACAGGATATTGAATGCAGTTACCAAAGCAAAAACAGCGTATGGTCAGTTACACTTTTACATAATCCCCCAAATTTCACAAAGTGTCGCTTGGCCAGAGTCTCTCCCAGTCACCAGGGAACATGGGGGGAGAGACAGCAGAGGTCCAGAGAGCTCTCCTCCTCTCCGCCCTTGGAGAAAGGAGGAGAGGCTGGCCTCCACAAACCACAAGTTCTTACCCTCCTCAAAATTAACAGCCAGAGTCCCTGATGTTATCTTCACTAAATGAATTCACACAAAAATCTTAGGAAGAATTTTGAAGAAGACTTCCAGGCTGGTTAATACATTTCCCAAATATCAAGAAAAGCATACTCTCGAAAGTTTAACTTGGTGATTTGACCAGGAGTTCATGCTAAAATATCATAGCCCAGAATCACGGACTTCAGGACAGCAGGCCCTTTGCCAAACACCCTGAATTTGAGTATAAACTGATCCTGTCCTCACAGAAGTCAGAGGCCGACCCAAGGGACTTTATTATAATTCGATCTAAGGAGCAGGCTAAATGAATTAAATTAAGGGGCATTTACTAACTAACCAGTGATGTAAACAACAGTATAGAAATGTCATTCACACATGCAAAAATATAGGTGAAATCACATTCTTTGTGTTCTACTAGATTACAAAAACCTCACTAACAGTGAACTGAAACCCAAACAGCATAAACGACGGCAGGTTATCAATGAGTAAATGTTTAGAAGAAAGAGCAATGAATGCCCTAGCCACCACGCATAACTTACATAACAGATTCCTCTTAATATTAAAATCCTCACAGATCTACCAGTTTGGCCAGGCTGTGTATGCCCAAGATGAAGGCTCACCCAAAAAGCAGTTAACACATACTTAGGGGAAAAAAAACAAAAACCAAAACTGTAATCAGGCTCCTAAACCCAATCATCTCCAAACCACTTGCAAGCCATAGGCTTTTCAGCATGTTCTGAAGACAGCCCAGGAGCTCCGCCACAATGACCGCCTTCACATCCATCCCTGTTCTTTCTCTGGTCCGCTCCCCAGGCTGTAAGACACCTGGCTCAAGGCACTCTTCCCTTCCTGTCTTCATTTAATAATTTTGTACCCATAGGTGCTAAAAATCACCTGCAAAAATCCACAGCGAAAAACCAAGCTTGAGAAATGTAGCAATAACTAACTCGTTCAGTCGAAAAATAAGGTAGATTTCCAGCCCATCAAATTCAAATAGCAAGCATGGAATGAAAAGAAAGACTGAAGCATTTGAGTACTTTTCTCAATGCATGAACTATCCATTTAATTTAAAATACAGTTTCCTGTGCTCACGAGCCTTTTAATCAGCTTTCCGGGTCCTTGCCCAGACTTGCCTGGGACAGAGGATTGAAAGAACCTATAACTTTATAAACCGATTTGCCTTACCTAACTTGTGACATGTTCCTGTCAAGAAGTATCTGTGGAAACTGAAACAGAATTCACACTCGGGTAATCTGCAACAACTGGAGACATCGAGGGAGACACGCTAGCGATTTAGGGCCCTCTGATGTTTGTCCATCTGCCAAGAAACTTCAGGCAACTATGTTTGAAGAGACCACAAACATCAAGCTATCTGAGTGGCCCCACTGCATTCAGGGGGAGGAGCTGGGGGAACCCACAGGGTTCCAAGGAACGGCTGATGCCACCTCAACTGGTGGGTATTATGAACTCGTCAGAACCCATACAAGTTGTTCTGATATGAGGATTAAGGAGGAATGACAAAGTGTCTGTCCCTGACACTGGTCAAAGGGACAGGCCATTGTTATGCTGGCAACAGAGGCTGTTGAAAGAATAAATCTGTCAAAAGTCATCAAGGCAATGACCCCAGAGGCAACAGATTTGTAAATTCAGATTGCTTTAAGCTTCTTCAGTGCTGACACACAAGAGGAAAGGCAGGACTAATATTTATAGCGCTAGAAAG
>NW_024412416.1:9993987-10133735 GCF_014898765.1 Herpailurus yagouaroundi
CTAGAATAAGCAATATGAAGGTCGGCACTTTCGTCCCCCTCCCCCCCCCCCCCCCCCCCCCCGTCTAGCCCCCAATCAAAACACACTATAGACTCCCCTTGACTTTGTTACTTTAACTATCACTGTGCATCTATAATGTGCCAGGCATGGTGCTCCCCAAGGCACAAAGGGTACAGAAGGAATAAAGACAAAACTCCCAACCTTCATAGAGCTTATTCTAGGAGTAACACAGATAAATACAATATTAAAATAAATGGTTTTCAAATAGTGATAAGTTCCATGGAGAAAAATAAAGAGAAGAGGGAACAGGAAATGAGGGGATCCTGTTTTAAATATGGTACTGAGGGAAGGCCTCTCTGAGGTGACATTTACCCCCCAAAAGTGAAAAGAGATTAAGAGGGACACCTGGGTGGCTCATTTGGTTAAGCGTCCGACATCCACGCAGGTCATGATCTCGCAGTCCAAGAGTTTGAGCCCCACGTTGGGCTCTGTGCTGACAGCTCAGAGCCTGGAGCCTGCTTCGGAGTCTGTGTCTCCCTCTCTCTCTGCCCCTCCCCCATTCTCTCCCTCTCTCTCTCCCTCTCTCTCTCAAAAATAAATTTAAAAAAAAAAAGAAAAGAGATTACAAAAGCATGTAATAGAGGTAACAGGTGGAAGGTGTTCCCAACTCTCAAATTGGCCCCAAAACTGAGAAATGAGAGTTCCAATGCTTAACCATCAGAAAACTTGTTACCTATAATGCACAACTTACTCTACACATTTATAAGCTTACTTTACTGGAGTGAGAATCGTGTTGTAAAAGACGGAGCACACTGCAGGAAGGCAGTCTCTGGATCAGAGTGAACACACTTAAAACCCAAATTTATTCTCTAAGGCCAACTGAAAGTCTTTGCTCTGTCGATGGGATCTTTGATCGAGCCTTCCCCAAAGGAAAATTAAAGAGGTGTACTACTTCCTTCAATGATTTCATCAAGGAATTTTAAGAGGGAAAACCCTACAATTTCCTTCCTACTCAGTAACCAGTGAAATGTCTTTGACCGAGTCCACATTTCCCTGGGCTGCTTTCGTGTAACACAAGTACCACACGAGACAGGCATGGGGGGCCATAAAGGAAGGCTGCGTGCCATGAGAAAGGCAATGAAATGAAAAGAGCAAAATTCAGACACTTAAGTAGGATGTGATGTCAAGCATGTTCTCCAAATCTCCCACTCTGCAGCAGCCAGCAAAAATTCAGGGTCATACTTCCGGGGCGGGAGGGTGAGAAACAGAAACCAGGTAAATAAGTATTCTCGTTCTCCCATTTTCCATGTTATTTCCAAATGCTGACAGAAAACAAATGGAATTAATTTGCTGTTGTAGAAAAGTAACACATTCACTTTATGCCAAAAGAAGATCTGCCCAATCCGAATACAACGGTCTCAATGACGGGTCCAGCTCTCCTGCAGCCCTGCAGCTCTCAGGGCGCTGGATAAACCAGCACAGTCTGGGCCTACGGCCTCCTCCTCCTGCACTTTAGAACAAACCACCATCAGCCTTTTCCTCACAAAGAGCCAGGGGCACAAACCATCGTCAGAACGGACCAGTGTTGGATATCAGTGCTTACAACAGGTTAACAGTGGCAAAAGTTTTGGAATTTTTTGCAACTCACACTACCTGCAAAGGATTATGAAGAAACTCTGTCTCTATAAAGGATCACATGGAAACTCAGGTATAAAGTGATACGGCTGTTTGACTGGTTTGGGAGGGGCGGGTATAGTGAGGGACAGAAAGCACTTCCATAGATTACTGTGCCTGAACAAATGAATGTAAAACTCTAGAAGCTACAGAAACAGTACACACTTTAATAATAGGCACACATTTTCTGTAAAGGGCTAGATGGTAAAGATTTCAGGCTTTGACTGACTTATTTCACTTAGTTCTAACACCCTCCAGTTCCATCCACGTTGTTGCAAATGGCAAGATTTCATTCTTTTTCATCATCAAGTAATATTCCATTGTGTATATAAACCACATCTTTTATATCCATTCATCAGTTGATGGACATTTGGGCTCTTTCCATACTTTGGCTATTGTTGATAGTGCTGCTATAAACATTGGGTACATGTGCCCCTATAAATCAGCACTTCTGTATCCTCTGGATAAATTCCTAGTGTGCTATTGCTGGTCAGAGAAAGACAGATATCATATGTTCTTACTCACATGTGGAATCTGAGAAACTTAACAGAAGACCATGGGGGAAGGGAAGGAAAAAAAAATAGTTACAAACTGGGAGGGAACCAAACCATAAGATTGGACTCTTAAATACAGAGAACAAACTGAGGGTTGATGGGGGGGGAGGGGAAATGGGGGATGGGCACTGAGGAGGGCACTTGGGATGAGCACTGGGTATGTTATATGTAAGTGAGGAATCATGGAAAGTTACCCCTGAAGCCGTATACTCTGTATGTTAGCTAACTTGACAATAAATTATATATTAAATAAAAAAAAGATTTCAGGCTTTGCAGGTCATATGGTCTCCGGTACAATATGTAAATGAACGGGTGTGGCCATGTTCCAATAAAACTCTATTTACAAAAAGAGGCAGCAACTAGGGGCGCACGGGTGGCTCAGTCAGTTGAGCGTCCAACTTCGGCTCGGGTCATGATCTCACGGCTCATGAGTTCGAGCCCCACGTTGGGCTCTGTGCTGACAGCTCAGAGCCTGGAGCCTGCTTCATATTCTGTGTCTCCCTCTCTCTCTGCCCCTCCCCCACTAGCGCTCTGTCTCTCTCTCTCTCTCTCTCTCTCTCTCTCAAAAATAAAATAAACATTTTAAAAAATTAAAAAAAAAAAAAAAAGAGGCAGCGGACTAGATTCCGCTAGTGTGCCATAGGGTGCCAACTCCTGAACAAAATCTAACAGAATACCTCTTAATATGCCAAAGAAGCAGGGTGCCCCCATTTAACAGCTCTCTATGTCTCAAAGATATTTTCAGCTAAAAAAGACTTCTCAGTAAAGTCATAGGGTGCTGTGCAATATCCTCTAGACCAGCAATCAAATTACATGGGCAGGCATCCCAAATTCTCTGAGTAACTGTATGACCTTGAGCAAGTCACTGGACCTTGTCTAACCCCAGTCTCTCCATGTGCACTGAGAGTTTAAGAATTCCTGCCTACAATATGAAGTTGGTGGAAGAATTAAAAGAGAATCTAAGTGAAGTGCTTAAGTGCACTGCCAGGTACAGATCTTTCTGCAGTTTCTGGGTCTCAATGGAGACTACCAAGGAAAATACGTGGGTAACTGTCAATGGTCAAAATAAAAGGCATCAGGTATCCAGAGATACATTTGTCTAAAAATACACTGGTGGGTAAATCACAATTCTAAGATACAACAAAATAACCCCAGAAAGCAATCTGGAGGAATAACAAAATGTTAAATGCACATATTTCTGGTAATTAACAGGAAATTTTCATTCCTAAATTATGTTTCGTAATTGTAACTATTCAGACAACGAACAGATACCACTTTTATAATCAGGAAGAAGACATTATACACAGCACATCTGTTTTAAGCCCCCTGTCATTCAGTGAATCACAACTCAACTGGAAATAAGTAAAAAGACATTTTTCTTAAATGTGCAAACTGAAGACATCTACAATCTTTACTAAAGATCCCTAGAGATGAAAGAAAAGCAATTAAAATAAGAAAGCCTGCACCTATAGGTATGTAAATATAAATCATACTCATTATTCTTTAGCCATATCCATACATTATACTAGGGAACCCTTTAACAGGTGCTCCACTCTTAGTGAAATGTCCCTGAAAAGGAGGTGGGGAATAAAAAAAAAAAAAAAAAAAAAAATCACAGGCCCAGCACTGCCATCAGGAATTACAGCAACCTTCAAACTCTCCCTGAATCTGTTAGCTTCTTGATCTCGGGCCATTTCCTAAGGACCAGCTGTCCAGGTCTGCTGAACCTACCACTTCAACAGACATGGTTTTTGTCATTCACAACAGGGAAGCTTCCAAATCCACAAGAAAAGATGTGCAAACCACCTCCACAACCAACCTCAGCCCCAAAAGGAGGAGGGCAGCTGTCTCTGACAAGTGCAAATAGAGGATTTACACCTGCAGGGTACCTCCCTGGCAGAATATGCCTTCAAATGAATCTCCATGGCCAGGAGATTCACTAAAACCCAGCTGCAGTAAATCCTTCGAAACCCACAAAAATTGGGGGTGAGGGTTAACATGGAAATGGCAGTGCATACCCTGGATTCTTGTAAAACAGTCAGTGCCCTGCTCTTCAAGGAAAATAACAGGATCCGAAGACTCTTTCCTTCATTCCTAAGGAGTCTGGGCTGGTGGCTGTAAACATGCTACGCGCGCTCATTGTGGGTGGGAGCAGGGAATTCTAAACAATAGAAGAACACAGCAGGGTACAAAGAGCGAACAGGCTTTTCCTGTTGTGGATGTCAAGTTCTACAAAATATATATATAAACGACTACAGGCACCAAATAGATTTCCTGAATAAGGACTGAGGAAATCTTCCAGGAGCCTAATTTGTCTTCTTCTCTTTAAAGGTGCGTTAATTAATAATTGAGCAGTTTGCTTCTCAAGCACTGATTCTCAAACCTTAGAGCACATGAGCATCAGTTGGGGGCTAGAGAACACAGATTCTTAGCCACCCCCCCCCACCCCCACAGCCCCTGCCCTCCCCGCCAAGCCTCCCCATCCTCTTCCACCAGCAGTGAGTCCAAATCAGGAGACCATCCCTGGTGATGTTTCTGTTTCTGAATCATGGCCCACGCTTTGGGAAGCAATAGTGTTGAGATCCACAGCATGTGTCTGATTCTCTTGTGGCACAGTTAGGCCTCTGTGTCCCACTATCACATGACACGGTACTCTAAAAACCACCAAGAAAAAAAGTCAAGCACTGGTCACACACAGCTGGGGGGTGGGGGAAAGGGGACCCCCGGCAGGGAGGACAGGATAAGAATCAAGAGTCCAACGTGCAGCAATACTCACAGTGAAACAAAAGGACACGGCAGATTAAAACAAAAACCAGGGGTGCCTGGGTGGCTCAGTCAGTTGAGCGAGCGACTTCGGCTCAGGTCATGATCTCACGGTCTGTGAGTTCGAGCCCCGCGTCGCGCTCTGTGCTGACAGCTCAGAGCCTGGAGCCTGTTTCAGATTCTGTGTCTCCCTCTCTCTGACCCTCCCCCGTTCATGCTCTGTCTCTCTCTGTCTCAAAAATAAATGTTAAAAAAAAATTTAAAAAAATATATAAAACAAAAGCCAAAAACAATCAAAACACAAACACCCACATTCATTCATTTATTATTTATCCGTGCCGAATTATCCAAAAGGCAAAATGATCCTGAACTCCGGGCAAAAATACACACACGAATAATCCAAGTAATTAACGTGGAATTAAAAAAAAAAATCAGAACTCTTACCAAAATAATTAAACAATGAGAGAGATTTCTTTTTTGAGAGAGAGTGCAAGCAGGGGAGAGGCAGAGAGAGAGGGAGACACACAATCTGAAGCAGGCTCCAGGCTCCAAGCTGTCAGCACAGAGCCTGACACGGGGCTCGAACCCACGAACAGCGAGATCATGACCTGAGCTGAAGCTGGATGCTTGACCAACTGAGCTACCCGGGCGCCCCAAAGAAATTTAATTTAAAAATGAGAACGCTGACTTCTACTCAGAGTTTACTTTGAAATTCATACGGGAGACAACACCGTAACTTTTCAGTACTTAGGGCCTCCCTTTCATCACATATGTTTATGATATCTGCCCAGCACAAAAAGACTCAATGATGGCAGATAATCTCCTGATATTTCTGAGCCCCTGAAATACTCCATGTACAGTGAGTTGCTGAGCTTTAGAGATAAATAATACTAAATTGGCCCCTACCAATTTAGTAAGGGGCCTATAGAGGGAAGCGGATCATTATGTTAGAGTATTACAAGGGCAATAATAAAAATGTTACAAGAGTCAGGAAAAAAGAAGCCCTGACAGTTTCCTGGAGGAGGTCAACCCCAAAGCACGTTTCACCCAGTGGACCCAGGAGGAGCACGTGTAGGACAAGACAGCACAGTGGGCTGCTGGGAACCAATCAGGATGAGAAGTGCAAGCCGGGGATGAAGGGAGAGGATGCAGGAGAGGCACTCATGTAAATCCACACGCCTCAAAGATGTTCGGCCTCAGAAGCCAAGGAAGGGAGACGGAAGAAAATTTACAGGCCGCCATGACACCACTCTACCCTGAAGACCTTACAGCCTTATAACAGCAACGGCATCAACCAAATCTACCTACACCTTTTTCCCAGCCCCTCCCTTTTTTTTAAGTGCAGCTCAAATGTCTATTCTTTCACAACTGCAGGCTCAAAGATTCACAAAAAGTAGCACTGGAAGAAGTTTGTATCATGGAGCCTAAACCCAGACCCAGCAAGTGCATGTTGTGGGTCACAGGCAGGGAGGCCAGGCCAGCCTCCCACCGTGGCTTCCCTGAGGTGCAGCGAGCGAAGGCTGGCTTCCCGATCAAGTTCCACGGGTCCTGGAGTCCGCATCCGAAACCCTAGGCAAATCCAGTCGGCCATAAGGCTCTACCATTATAAGAGGGTCTCAGAAGCAGCCCATTTCACCCTTCTTCCCCAAGCAGGAATCCCTGAGGGTCCACCTGCCTCAGCTTGCTGACCTGAGTGCCAGCGCCTTATCACCTTGAGAAAATCTCTCCGTGCTCCACCGGTTCCTCTGACTCAACCTTCCTAAAATACTACTCTCCTTCTGTAGCTCACTCTCTGCCTCCACAGCAGTAAGTAACCCTTCAGAAAGGCTCCTTTGAGGCACCGACCTCTTTTCTTTAGGGAGTTCTAGCGGAGGGCGCCAAGATCCGATCTGCCCTGCCTCAAGAGAGTAACAAATATTTTTATTTATTCAAAAGAAAATGTGATCACAGTTTTGGGGAGACATTTAACGCCTCTTAGTGATTCTAGAGCTTCCAACCTCCAGGGCTTAAAGGTGGAGCCCTGCACCCCGGGTTCACAAGCTCAGATGGTGCAGTGACAGACACACACGGGCAGCCTGGGGCCGGCAGGTGCCAGCAGGGAGATGAAGCTCACTACATTTCCTCTGCTAAAAAAAAATTAAAAATAAACCAGTATCATATTTATTTTACACGAATTCTCCATGAGCCACTCTGATGAATAATGACGATATTAAAGGACGAGATGACCGCGAAACTGAAGACAACCTGCTAGCATTCAGGAATTCATTAACAACCCCTCACAGAAGAAGGTCAGGATAAAAATCCGACTGCAATAGCATTCAGAGGAGACAGACTTGGATCTGAGTTGGAACTTCAGCACTTCCAGACAAGTCACTTAACTGCCAAGCTTTATTTTCACTAGTTAACTGGGTAAAGTAAGAATAAAAGATGTGTGTAGTCGGTTAAGCGTCCGACTTCAGCTCAGATCATGATCTCATGGTTTGTGAGTTCGAGCCCCGCGTCGGGCTCTGTGCTGACAGCTCAGAGCCTGGAGTCTGCTTCCGATTCTTGTCTCCCTCTCTCTCTCTCTCTCTCTGCCACTCCCCTGCTCATGCTCTCTCTCTGTCTCTCACAGATAAATAAACATTAAAAAAAAATTAAAGAAAAAGATGTGTGTAAACTGTTGAACACAGTAGTAAGCAACGCAGACATACTCAGGAAGTTCCTGTCCCTACTGTCTAGTATGAATGACACGAGCAGCTGCGGCACTGACCTCGCATCACACGCCAACGGCCAGGCCCCGCGGACCACCCCCATCACTGTGTTGATTCCAATTTCTAAACAAAGGGTGTCCAGGAGGGGATGCACACGCCAGCGGACGAGGTCCTCTATGAAATACGTGCTTCACTGTCGGTGAGCTCTCAGAGGCCATCCAGGCTCCCCCACCACCCTGACAGTGTTCAGTGAGTCGTCTGTGCAGATGACCCTGCTGGCACTCGTTCCCCACACCCCCATCCAGCCCTGTACGCTCTGGCAGCGTTGCCACGCTTGGCCCGGTCCCCACGCTTTGCTCACGATAATGTCCTCCCCACCTTGCTGGTTCTGATTGTAGGACGACTGTGGGTAATCTAACCCAAGCAGTCAGCAAGAAGTCACTTCTTTTTTCTTTCATTTTCTTTCTTTCATTTCCATACTTGCCTTTTCTGCTCACTTTGTTTATTCCACTGTCACACTGCAGATGTCTTCCTCAACGCTCCTGCCTCAGCACCTAGCACAGTGCTGCGCACCCAACAAATACTAAAGTACCTGACATGAACATCAGAGACGGAAATCAATCAGCAGCTTTCCTGCACCATTTGACAGCAAAGGATCCGCAGCTACAGCTTTAAGAACAAAACCCAATCTATCAAAGCCAAGATAAGTCAGTCTGGTCCCAGAAGGTTCACCTAGTAGCTCATCAAAGGTAGTAGGGATCCTGCCAAGTGTTAAGAAATCCAGCCTGTATCAATTTGCTTAATCGGCCAGAGAGGCAACAGGGACCAGAGTGGAGGAATTCAGCATCGTCTAAGTGGAAAACCTCAAAGCCAAAGGGAGGGCAAAGAGCTGCTTAACACTACACGTGGGCTCTCGTGTGATGGTTGGCACCTCTGGGGAGAACACAGCACATGTTATTTCAATTCCCTTTTGGTGTTTAGCATAGGTTTGTGGTTTCCTGCACCAAAAAAAAAAAAAAAAAAAAAAAAAAAAAAGTTTCTGCTGCTTTGCAGAGATCTACAGAGAAGAAACCTCCAAATGGCTATTACAGGTGAGAAGCTTGCCGCCAGCTGTATCCTGTTATCCGAAGGAAACGGAACTGAAAGCTGCCAGAAGATCCAGGTACCGGAGAGCAAGACCATCCATTATTAAGTGCTGACATGCTTGTCCCCGTGGCAGTGAGAATAAACTTTAAATTCAGGAGAATTTGTACACAGCTGGGCTTTATGTAAATTAACTTCGGTGGGGGGTTAAAACAGATATCCGGTAAAGAGACTGACAAATTCAAGCCTTTATACTTCCTTTGTCCTTCCCAACCTGTCATCCGAAAAGCAAGCAACCCAATGGGCTCAAGCGATTGTAAACCATCTGGAAAAACTAACCACGGGCAAGCGAGCTCTCACACAAATGCAGACATGACTGAGCTGGGTGACCTAACCTGCACAAATCCCAGGGCCCCGAGTGGCTACTCTGTTTAGGAATCATTTCACAGCGACATGCAGCCCACCTTCTCGGACACATCATACGACAGAAGCACAGCCACATTATTCCCACAAGTGGCAGGCAGAAGGTACTATAAACACATGCTGGAAATGTCCATGTTGGCTTTTAAGCTGCCAAAGTGGTTCTCATATCTCAAGGATAAAATACTGCCTTCAGTGTTATAACTCTTCAATACTGAGAACATCTTGAGAACAATAAAACCATAAAACACAAGAGAAGTGGCTGGGTTGTTGTTGTTGTTTTAAACCATCTCTGGGGCGCCTGGGTGGCGCAGTCGGTTAAGCGTCCGACTTCAGCCAGGTCACGATCTCGCGGTCCGGGAGTTTGAGCCCCGCGTCAGGCTCTGGGCTGATGGCTCAGAGCCTGGAGCCTGTTTCCGATTCTGTGTCTCCCTCTCTCTCTGCCCCTTCCCCGTTCATGCTCTGTCTCTCTCTGTCCCAAAAATAAATAAACGTTGAAAAAAAAAAAAAATTTAAACCATCTCAAAATCGGAGGGAAATTTTTGAACAGCAAAAACTTCCAAGTAAAAAATACATATTTTGGGGCCCCTGGGTGGCTCCGTCGGTTAAGGATCCTACTTCGGCTCAGGTCATGATCTCACAGCTCGTGGGTTCCAGCCCCACATCGGGCTCTGACGGCTCGGAGCCTGGAGCCTGCTTCCAATTCTGTGTCTCCCTCTCTCTCTGCCCCTCCCCCCCCCCCACTCTCACGCTCCCTCGCCCTCTCTCTCTCAAAATAAACATTAACAAAATTTTTTTCAATACATATATTTCATAATTAAGTGAAAATGTTACGGAGTCAAAGGAACTCCAATATTTTCAGCAACCTTCTATTAAGGTTTTCTAAAAATATCATTTTAACTTCTTAAATGAAAAACTTGATTTTTAAAGAAGAATTTCTATTCCTAAAACATCCTTAGCCTGAGTTATCCCTTGGGGAGTCATTCTTGTTTTGATAACATACAATGAACAGACTATTTTTAAAAATCATGAATAGGGGGGCACCCGGCTGGCTTAATGGGTAGAGCGTGTGACTCTTGATCTCAAGATTGTGAGTTCAAGTCCCATGCTGGGTGAAGAGGTTACTTTTAAAAAATTAAAATAAATAAAAATCACTGATGCATTTGCTGTAGGCGGAGCAAACTAGGATCCGTCAACTAAAAGCACATGAAAAGCATCCCACCACTTCTAACAATCTAGATGCCACAGAGAACAAGAACATGCTACAGAGCCTATGATAACGTGATTAGCAGTTTCAGCAAAGAACTTAGCTTCTTAAAGATAAAAACTTATCAGTATTCTGAAACGACAGAACTGTTTCTCAACCACTAGATGGGAATGGCATCCCTCAGTCATCTCTGCTCAATAACATGCAGGGTGAAGTGAAAAAGAAAACGAATCTGTGCTCATCAGTGCCTAGAACAGAGGAGCAGGAAGTACCTACGCATTTTGAAAAGGGTAACTTACATAACAGTTGTGGCTAATTCTGTTTGAATGTTAATAAAGAAGGTCACTTTCAATTTGGACACACTGGTTCACCAAAACAATCATAACAAGTGCTTGACAATACGAAGGTAAAGAGTTGGTAAGATGAGATCCCAACTAAGTTAAATGTTCAGCTGCTAATTTGACCAATTCATTGAAAACTGCTTTAAAAGAATGATTAAAAAGGCAACGTTTCATCCAATTATTAAAAGTTATTGCCAGGCTAAATAAGGATGATATTACACTTCTTCTGGATTTAGAAGTAAGAAATTTAAGAGAAACTTTAGAGATTATTCCTTAAATTTCAAATTTTCTGAATTCCTCTTAATAGGAAACCCTTAGAGGGCAACATAGGTTAATAACTTATTATACAATGCAAGAATGGAAAATTAATTTCTCCACTTGAACTAATTTAAAAAATAAGGTTGTCATAAAAACTACAGAATTGTTGCTTTAAAACATTTACTTTTCTAGGTATGTGGAGAGAAAAAAGATCTATGACAGAAATGCATAATGACTAACTGTTGTTTCTAGTAAACAGAACATGTTACTATGTGCATAAGATTTCAGATATTTAATAGATGTGGAATACATACACAAAAATCTAGGTAGAGAAAGTCAGACATCTACTACACGGTGCTCTTTCCTTTAAAATTACAATTCTTCAGCACCTGCGTGGCCAGTTGGTTAAGCATCTGACTCTTGATCTCAGCTCAGGTCTTGATCTCAGGGTTGTGAGTTCAAGCCCCAAGCTGGGTTCCATGGGAAAAAAAGAAAAAAAAAGAAAGAAAGAAAAAGTAGTAATGATAAAAATTACAATACTTTAAAAACCATATATATAGGTGTCTCATAAAATTAATGTTATCACTGAATGACCGAAGTGCTAATAATTTGGTCATAATGAACACTTCAACTGGCTATTCTTCCCGAAAATCTTTACAAGCAAATAGGAATTTAGGGGAAAAAGACTAAAATTTCCAGGCACTCTGTGCTACAAGTAAAACCGCTTTTGTCAGGTAGGAGTGAGGGTTGGAACGAGGCGTAGGTACCTGTGTGTGTGTCTTCAAAGAGTCCAGACTTGATGGGCAAGGAGATGAAGAAGAGATGAAAACATGCAAACAAAAGGTATTTGAAAGGCAAAAAAGGGAAATAATTCAATTCAACAAATATTTGAGTGTGGACTCGAGACACAGTCTGTGGCCAGAACAACAAACTATAGATAGTACGGATAAACTCTCTGGAGAGTCCTGAGATCCTAGCTGATTGTCCACATAAATTAAATAGGCCCTAAAGAAGCCCCCCACCCCACCCCGCCTACAGTAAACAGCTGGTTCATGCTACCTTAGGCATGGTCAGAAGACAGCCAGAATTCAGACTGATCTGGAAGACCAAGGTTGGTGGCTCCAAAGATCTGAGATGGACAAACTGAAGAAACCAACAGCTTACTCATCACATCCCATGCTGCCTGACAAGTGGATGAACAACTCTGGCCCCGCAAAGAGGGTCGGAGTTGGGGTGGGGGGAGCAAGCAGCTGAAGTCCAACCCCTTGCTGGCTAGGAGGCCCTTCTCCTCTGTAGGAAATGGGAGTTAATAATCACTTGCCTCTGAACGCTGTAAAGCAAATAAATCTGGGCAGCACTTGAGGGAGGTGGGGACACTGAGCAGATATTTTACAAACTTGGTCTTTCACTGACACAAACCCAGCAAAAACAGGAACACCTGACCTGGAACGACCAGCAAGACATCAAGAGTAATGCAAGATGGGAAACAATCAGGAAACAAAATCCTTGCTCCTTACTTAGCAGCCACAGCAGAATCCTTGAGTAACAGAGGCTACTCAATTAACCACTAGCTTGGAAGTCCCAAGTTAAGACATCCATGATACCGACGCTCCTTCTAAGTGACGTGAGTAAGAAGAAAAAAAGGTACTCTGGACTACCAAACATGGGCCCAGTAACAGCTGCCGTTGTGGGTGGCTCTCCATCAGCAGGAAGTAGACATGAAAACCACAAGCCGGCACAGTCTCAGCCTCCACTCCACAAGGTAGAAACTCACATGTCAAAAAAAATATTTTTCAGTTTTAAAAATATGTTCTTGATTCCTCTTTCTTTTCCCTCTGCTGTTCCTCTCCCCAAATGCTGGCATAAACCAAACTAAAGATCACACTCTACACTAACCTCCAGAAGTATTTAAATAGAACAAAACTGCCCTGGTACCTACTAGGCAAAGGTGAGGGCTGAAGACTGACTGCCGGCTCCATGCCACATGCCCCTCCCTCCCTGGCTCCACACAGGACGTCTCTATGCAGAGACCTAGTCATTTTCAAGCTATGTTCGTACAGAAATAGGAACGCCATAAATGTTCAGAGAACAGAGTAAAAGGATTATCAAATAGCCCCAATTATACCAACTGATCTCACCCTCTTGTTACAAGCTATGTCCTGGCATCTGAAATCCATTTCTGAAACTCAACCAAGGACATTAAAAAAAAAAAAAAAAAAAAGCACTCCTCCCGCATTCTCTCAAGCATACACCAGAAATATACTGGATGGTAAACATGTGTACTCACTGGTTTTCAGAATCTGTACTCATCCAAAACCACACAATATACACGTACTTCATCATCAGATTACTGCCTCCTGTTTTGCTCCTCAGTAGATGTTCCTACCTGTTCATCCATAAAGTAACCACCTTAGTTCTATAGTCCTGACGTCTTAGTTTCTCAACCATGGAGATGTAACTACCATCGTCATCATCTTCAATGGCACCTGTAGGAGTTTATTCTGTTCAGGCACCCTGCGAATCCTCACATTAATCCATTTTGCAAATGAAGAGATTCATGGTTAAAGTTAACTTACCTGCATGAGATCGCACAGCTAGTCAACAGCGGGAGCCAGAATTTGAACCCAGATCCGACTCTGAAGTGCTCTGAACTTCTAGACTACTGCACTGCTGCTCCTAGTTTGTAGCAAGCCTTACCAGCCTCCATTTCTTAGGCTGCGAATGGAAGGGGTTGGACTGGGTAATCTCGACAGTTCCTCCCTTCTCCAACACCTCATAATTCCACCTACGGAAACACCGGGTGTCTTAGCTACATAAACAAATGAGGCAAGGTGATTTTGTAAGCTGGGGCCTGAACAGAGTGACGAAGGGAAGGACGATGAGAAGCTCTCCTCACTCATTTTATTGGAAAATGCTTGGTAGAGGAAGTAGCATTTCACTAAGTGAAAGACTGAAGGGAGAGGAGAAGGTAAAGACGTGTCTCATGTAAAAGCTTCTCTGCAGGCACACTCATCTCCTTCATTCCCCTGAAAATTTACCATGTGGACTAATTCACAGATGTGCCGTGTTCTGTTTTGCCAAAGTAATAGGCAATGGCCTGCAGAAAAAGCTATGCAGTTACCCAACAAGCAAAGCCACTCACCAGACTGACATGTTCCTCCTCACATCCAAATGGAAATGTTTACGAGCTTGAGAATCAGCTGGGAATGAACTCTCTTCTCTCCCTTCTACGCAAACACGGGCTAACATCCGCCAGCTGAAATCTGCCCCCAAAATTTCGTTGCTCTTACATAAGCAACAGGAACTTCTCAGAATGTTTTTCCCCTAAATTCTACAAAAATCTGCTGAAGAAAATAATCAGGCTCTGGACCCAATGCCCCAGCTTAAAGAGAGGGAACAGGGAACAGTCTTTAACATTCAGAAGTGCAGTGAAAGTGAATGGTAATGTTTCTGTCAGTACTGTACTAAATCCCACAAACTGTAATATACCATCTTACTGCTTCATGGCACATACTGAAAAATATACTGGCTTTTCATACAGGTAATTAGTATTCTTTGAAGTCTGCTATTAAGCTGAACTGAAAACTAAAAAACAAAGCAGTTACAAAGCAAGATGGACAGACCATAGAGACATGTACCATGACCTCCCATTATAGACCTTGATTGCTATCCCAGGTCAGAGCAAAGAACAAATAAAGAATGCAGCCACCCACAGAATGCCTCCCCACCCAGTACAAGAGAAAAAAAAAAAAAATACCACATTGCTGGGGAATCTAAAAACTCAGTTATGGAATCTCCAAGGAGACACTCCTGCCTAGTTGATATTCAGATACCAGCTAACAGCCCCAGGCCTCCAGTTCTAACAAATAGGACCGTAAACCCCCCACTAAGGGTCAGCATTAGCTGCACTTACCAAACCCAAGGCAAGTTCTGACTTTCAAGGGCTCTTGTCAGAACAGAACTAGAAGCAAGGAAGACATTTTTTAAATCCTGCCAATCAAGTCAACCTATTCCTTTTACTTTCAAATATCCGAGCTCTTAAGTTAGGTTTCCAGTTCCTCGTTAGAAGACATACACTATGGAAAGTTAACTGGAGACGACAAAGTTTTGGAGAATATTGTTTAACATGCTCTGTAAGTCCTATGGATAGTTAATGGATATATTTAATGGATAAAATATAAAAAGCTACCACTTGAAGGCATTAGAAGGAGATGTGAGTAGACAACTGAAAGAGAAAAAAGTACTGAGTAAGATTCACTTTTCTACTAAGGCCCAGATCACGTGACACAGTGGACAGAAAGCTGCGGTCTCAAAATCTGTATCTAAGTTCTTCCCAAATCCTTAGTAGACCCCTGAACAGTACATACCGGGGAGAGTCCAAGATTTCCAGCAAAAAGCAAATCATTAGGCTGAAACAACTGAGCAGGGTTCAAGCTAAAGTGGGAAGCTTGGGGCCAATCCAATTAGCTGCCTGCCAGGACAAAAGTTAACATTATCAAAAGATAAAAACCATGGTGGTCTCTACAACACACCATTCACAATGTACAACATAGAATAAAAATTACTAGATATGTGGGACCAGTTTTGACATCTTACTGGACCCCTCATTAAGTGAATTAGATAAAATTCTCAGCACATGTTTAATTTATGCTTGCATAAGAGTAATAAATTTAACTTTGAGAAGCTACAGACAATACCTGCAAACCAGGGATGTGATAAGGAACTTCTATCCAGAATTCATAAGAAACTTTTCAAACTCAATGCTAATTCATAAGAAACTTTCTGAACTCAATAATAAGATGGCAGCCCAACTAAAAACACATAATATATCTGTACAGACATCTCACTAAAGAAGATACACGAATGGCTAGCAGGCACATCACTAGTCATTAGCGAACAGCCAAATTAAAACTACAGAGAGATGCACATCTACCAGAATCACCCTATATCTATTAAAGAGTTTGAATTCTTAATTAAGCTTTATCACAAAGAAAACTCCAGGCCCAGAGGGCATCAAGGTGACATGTTCCAAACATTTAAGGGAAAAATGATACCACTATCAAAAGGTGGGGAGGGACACCTGGGTGACATCCTGGTTAAACATCCCACTCTTGATCTCAGCTTAGGTCTTGATCTCAGGGTTGTGAGTTCAAGTCCTACACTGGGCTCCACACTGGGCGTAAAGCCTATTTAAAAGAAAAAAAAAGGTGGGGGGTGGGAGGGCATCTTCCAACTCATTTATGAAGCCAACATTACCCTGATATTAAATCTAGATGAAGAGATTAAATGAAAAGTCGAAGCCCTCATGAACACGGACACAAAAATCCTTAACAAAATGTTACCATTTCTACCCCAGAAATATAAAAAGGACAATACACAATCACCAAATGGGCTTTATTGTAGGAATACAATGTTGGTTACTTTTGCAAATTAATGGACTTCACCACCATGAACAAAATAAGAAAGAAAAAACTATACAAATGTCTCATTAGATGCAGGAAAAAAAAAGTTTTTAACAAAACTCAACCCTGATCCTTTATAAAAACTCTCAGCAGTCTAGGAATAAAAGGGATACCTCCTCAACCTGATAAAGGAAACTTACAAAAACCTACAGCTGACATTATACAGAACCATGAAAGTATGAATGCTTACTCCTCAGGTGGGCAATAAAAGTATCGGTTCTCACCAGGAATCTATAAAAGAACTACTAGAAATAACAAGTGATTTTTAGCAAAATGGTACATTACAAGGTCAATATACAAGAATCCATTCTATTTCTATATATTACAACACACTGGAAGTTGAAGTTTCAAACATTTACAACAGCACCAAAAACGTGAAATACTTAAGAATAAATTTAACAAAATACTGTATGTAAGTAAAAATTTAACAAAATACTGCAACTGTAAACATGCGTTAAAAAAAAAACACTAAAAATAGATACACCAAATTAATGAATTAGCTCAATATATATACAGGTCAACCCATTACAAATTTAATGCATTTCCAATAAAAACTTCAGTATAACTTTCTCATGGAAATCAACAAGCTACTTGAAAACGCACACACAAGTGTAAATGACCTAGAATATCCAAATCAATTTTGAAGAACAAAGTTGGAGGACCTACACTAACTACCTGACTTTACGACTGAACTATATAAAGCTACGGCACCCGACACTATAGTACTGGTCTGAGGACAGACAGGACACAAAAAAGCACAACCTAAAAGGAAAAAAAAATGGATAAACCGGACTTTTTCAACAAAGTAAGGAACTTTTTCCTGTTCTTCAAGACACTATTACAATGAAAAGGAGAAAGTGGAAATTTATTTGTAAAACATATCTGACAAAGGACATGTATTCTGAATATATGAAGAACTCTTACAATTCAATGACAGATTATCTCAAAAAACAAACAAACAAACAAACAAACAAAAAGGCCAAAAAACATTTAATGGACCTTTCACCAAAGAAGACAGATGCTCAGTATGAGTAGTCATCAAGGAAATGAACATTCCAACCACCAGGAGATAAGGACTATACACCCACTGGCATGACTTAAATTTACAAGACTGACAATACCAATATTTGATAAGTAAAGAGTGCCTGGAATTCTCATATATTGCTGGTGGGAATGGAAAAATGTATAGGTGCTCTGAAAAACAGTTTGATAGTTACTTCATAAACTTAAAAGATACACTAACTATGTGACCCAGCAATTCTACTCTTGGGTATTTACTCAAGAGAACTGAAAATACATGTCTATATAAGACTTATATGCAAATATTTCTAGAAGCTTTACTTGTAATAGCTAAAAGCTAGAAACCATTCAAATGTCTACCCAAACATTAAGTGGAAAAATTAATTTGTGGTACGTGCAACCATACAATGGAATACTTTTCAGGAAGAAAAAGGGACTACTGATACATGTACCTGTATCAGATTTCAAAAGTATGATGGAAATGCCAGACACAAAAAACCATATGCTATATGATCTCACTCTTAGGAGATTCTGGAAAAGGTAAAACTGTAGTGACAAAGTAGATCAGTGCTTGCCTGGGCCCTGGCGTGGGGGTGAGGAGACTGACATAGGGGCAAGAAAAAACTTTCTGGAATGACAGAAAGGTTCTTACCTTGATTGTGCTGGTGGTTATATAATCGTACGCAGCTGACAGAACTAATTAACTGAACTGCACACTTGAAGTGGATGAATTTTATTATTATGTAAACTGTAACCTAATAAAGTAAATTTCAAAACAAATTTTTTTTCACTTCTAACGACTCAACAGTCCGTTATAAAGCTGTAATGTTCTACATCAGTGTGCTGAACGTTAATTATCTCTGTTCCATGGCTGGGCCAGGACAACAAAGTGTCAGCTTCTTCCACAATGTATGGAGTAACAGGCTGACAACAAGGGGCGAGCAAGGAGTCACAGGAAGCATGGAAAGTGCATCAAACTAGTAACTAGTTTTTGCCAAACTAGATGTTGCCAAACTTTTGGTAAAGAGCATGAAGGAGTACACAGATAACACGGATAAGAAAGAGGAGGGTTACAACAACACCCAACCAGGAGCAGCCCCGTGATGTTACGGCTCACAGGAAAAGTAGAAAATTGAACGTTCCTGAAAGACGCAGCTCTGTTCCTCCCCACATCTCCACAGAGACATAAATCACTGAACTCTCTTCACTGCCGATGCTTAAAGCTCTGATCCTTTGTCTAACTGCCAGCCTGCTGGATGCACCCTGGCTACTCAGAACAAAAGAAAGTGATCAGGGAACTCCGACTTTATTAGAGTTACAGAATCAAAGGCAGGGAGGGACAACAGAAGCTATTCTGAAAAGGAAAAATCTATTTAAAACACACGCGCGCACGCAAAGCTAGAAGCCAGAAAAATCTGTACAAGCCACTTCATCTCTCTAGGCCTCAACTTATTACTCTATAAGTTAACTTGATAATAACCTCCATACTAATATTTTAGGATTCTCTGTTCAGGGGTCCAAAGTGTCCTGGCCAAAGTCTATACGCATACTTATTAAAACAGATCAGTTGTATTATTTATTAATACATGCTGTTTAGGGGCGCCTGGCTGGCTCAGTCATCAGAGCATGCGACTCATGATCTCAGGGTCGTGAGTTTGAGCCCCATGCTGAGTGTAGAGATTACTAAAAAAATAAACAAACTTAAAAGAAAACACACACACACACACACACACACACACACACACACACACACACACAGTTTAACAGTCATGGTGTTGGGTTGGGTCCCTTCCTGGGTTGAAAGGAAAAGAGGTTAGTAGTTAAATCCACATCTGAATGGTAGCTGGTTCACCAGAAATGACCTGCAAGTGATATGCAGAATTGCATCCTATGAACCATGAAATAATGGCAGCCATGTCACCTCCATTTCCAGGCAACTATTCCAGAAGCACGCTTAGGGATGAATGATAAACTTGACACCCAAAATGGTACCTGTCTATTCTGGACTATCTGCTTATTACAATTCGGAACAACCTGGTAAGAGGGGCCTTGATGACAGTAACACCCAACAGCAATGCACACTGGACACAACAACCACAGTCAGAACTTCAGATCGACCTATTCTAGAAGGCACGCTTAAATGAAACTTCTTACTATCAGAAGCACTTTCCGGTCGTACAGGACACACACAAAGGTACAGCCTCTCTCAGTTAGCCTCTTAAACATTTGTGCATCTAACAAGGGCCAGCAACTGCACTCTTGGACACAGCAACTAATCAACCGGTAGCCACTGCCCTGAGAGAGCTCTCAATCTATTAGAGAGACAGATACATAAACACCTAATCATAAGGCAGGGAAGATAATTCTGCAGGTATTCGCCAAGTAAAACTGTGGAACACGACCCACTCTTGACTTCTCAGTAGTGTTCTCTGACCTAAAAAAAATTAGTAAAGACTAAATGCCTTCCCAAATATTAATTAATTTATTTTTTTTTTTAATTTTTTTTTTCAACGTTTATTTATTTTTGGGACAGAGAGAGACAGAGCATGAACGGGGGAGGGGCAGAGAGAGAGAGAGACACAGAATCGGAAACAGGCTCCAGGCTCCGAGCCATCAGCCCAGAGCCTGACGCGGGGCTCAAACTCACGGACCGCAAGATCGTGACCTGGCTGAAGTCGGAGGCTCAACCGACTGCGCCACCCAGGCGCCCCCCAAATATTAATTTAACAAAGAATTCTACAAATCCACGGCCCTTTATATTTGTTCTGCTTTGTTTAGGTCTCTTCACAGGACAGAGAACAAAACTTCTGAAAGCAGAACTCATCTGACAACCAAAACGTCTCTACATTACCCAAATCTCCTTTACAATATCAGAGCCGGGTTGTTAAAATGCTAGCATGACTATACACAATCAATGCAACCACGGGGTCGTCTTATTTCACAGTCCTTTTTCAAAGATCGCCTTTCATCTGCTTCTGGAGATTACAACAGTCAAAACTTACAGGACAATTATTAAATCCATAAAAATCATCGTGACACAGTGTTACTTTCCAATGTCTATATGCTTCCAGAAGGGTTGGGATCACCAGCTCTGAAAGGTCGCCAGCCACAGTGTGTTCAGGCTAACTTAATTAAACAAGTAATATAACTGCGAGCCCAGCTAGATAAACCAGAGAGCAAAGACAAGATCCCCAATTTCACTTCCTTGCAAGGGTTTCCATGCCGATCTCGAAATTTCCTTTACCCTGAAAGATGCAAGAAAGCTTTCCCAATGTGGCCCCATAATATTCACTCACCTGAGACAGGGGTCCAGAATGACCTACCTGTACGATATTTGGGGAGCAAATAATAATAAACAGGCTTTCCATCTGGGGATAAAACAAGCTATTCTGGACTATTCCTACACCATCTAAGCCACAAAATTCTAAAAGTTTTTGCTGTTGTTGCTCTTTCATATTATTCTGAGACAAAAACACAGAAAAAAAAATAATATGTAAATTTTAATCCCTGAAGAGTAGCAATCAGGCCTTAGTCCTGCCTTAGGACTAAGGCAGCAGCTCGGGCAGAGGCAGAGAAAGAGTGCTGACCAAGCCTGCTCAATCTGTTAACAGATAAAGGGCTGAATAACAGAGCCCAGATCCAAAAAGATTACGACCTGGAACATCAGGCCTTGAAACTGTTCATTTGTTTATTTATCCATTCACGCGTTCACTGAAGCTTAGTATGAAGCTCCCGCTACACGTGTTGTGTTAGGTGCCGCAGATGGAAATCATAAAAATACAGTCCTTGTTCTCAAAGTATATACACTCCAAGGGAAACACATCTGAAAACAAGCAAGTGGAATGACTCACCCTGTTATCCAGGCAGAGGCAGACCCAAGGGGGTGTGGGGAAGAAAGGGTAGTCAGGAAAGAGAGAGGAGGGGACTCTTGAACAGAATCTCAGAAGCTGAAATACAGCAGGGATAAGAGGGAAGAGGACTCACTCCAGAGACAAAACTGTGCACATATTCACACACAGGCACAACTAAATCCTAGCTGTGCAGGGCATAATAAATGGCAGTTCAGTAGGGCTAGAGCACAGATTCTGTGGCGATGATGCAAAGGAAGGAAGGAATGGAGGAACTCAGGGATTAAGGAAATTCAGGGATAAAAAGCATAATCATCCAAACATCTATTAAGGACCTACTATGCACCAAGTACTGAAAATATGCAAGGTCTACATTTAGAATCAACTATATCACATAAAAGCAGGGAAGGTATGGTACAGCAGAAGCACCTGTAAAATACACTGAAGGGTGGGCTGACATAAAACGAAAATCAGTAGTGGACGGCATAAAACGACTACCAAAATTACTGGTATGCATTAACAGATATATAATTAACACAGTTATATATGTGTGTATGTGTGTGTGTTTGGTTCAGTACAGTAATAGATATTTTGCGTCCATCCAAAGGAAGCTGGCAGGTGATTCCAAACCACTACTTATTCAACAGGCCATTGAACCCTCCAAGATAGACACAGATAAAAAAGGTTGGGAACAAAATGAAGGGGAAAGTAAGAGAAACGAAAACCATGTTGTTGTTTTTTTAAGTAAACTCTATGTCCAACGTGGGGCTTGAACTCACGACCCAGAGATTAAGAGTCACAAACTCTACTGACTGGGCCAGCCAAGAACACCCTGAAAACCATGTTTTAAAAAGTAACAGTCCAGAAGCACCTGTGTGGTTCAGTTAAGCATCTGATTCTTGTTATCTACTCCCGTCACGATCTTATGGTCATGAGATCCAGTCCCACTTCCATCTCTGAGGTGAGTGTGGATGGAGCCTGCTTGGGATTCTCTGGCTCTCTTTCCCTCTAACCCTCCCCCACTCGCACGTGCACTCTCTCTCCCTCTCCCTCAAAACAAACATTAAAAAAAAAAAAAGTAACAATTCATGAAACTCGAGAGGTTTAACCAGGAGAAAAAGGTCCAAGGATCTTTAGATTAAAGGATCTTCAAGTTTCTCTCAATGCCAAGATTCTATAGCTGGCAACTGAGTACAAACTTTAAAAGCTTATTTATGGTGTTTCAAAGGTGTTCCAGTCATCACTGTCACCAATGAAATGTACTGGTGTCTCTTTACGAGTGAGGTGCAGTGCCAGAAAGGAGAGGAGGAAGATAGATAGGGTGCTGAATCCTTTAAAGGACCTGCAATTACTGAGGCGCAAATATCTGCTTTTAAAGACCTCTGGTCTACTACAGTGCATGAGACAGTTCTACAAACAGATATAACAAGGTTAAAAATAAATGCCTTAGAGATCAATCATTACGTTTCAGTTTAAGAATAAAATGGATAAGAAGCTACCAGTTTTAAATTCTCTCTGTGAAACTACTTTCTTAAAACAGAATTACACCAAAATGTACAAGATTAAAAATGACCTAGGGGGCACCTGGGTGGCTCAGGTGGTGTAAGCGTCTGACTTCGGCTCAGGTCGTGATCTCACTGCTCTTGAGTTCGAGCCCTGCGTTGGGCTCTGTGCTGACGGCCCGGAGCCTGGAGCCTGCTGCGGATTCTGTGTCTCCCTCTCTCTGTGCTCCTCCCCTGCTCACACTCTCTCTCTCTCTCTCAAAAACAAACAAACATTTTTTAAAAAATTTAAAAAAGAAAAGAAAAGAAATGACCTAGAGTAATTAGCTACAAAAAGCCAAAAGGAAATCAAGGAAATAAATATTCATGTGGGAGGCCTATTATTATATATAGATTCTTTTAAGCTTCAAAAACTCCTGAGAAATAGTTATCATCCCCATTCTAGAGGAAAGTGAACGTCTGGGTTCAAAGAACTTATCTAAAGATGCCCTGTTCAAAAGTGGCAGACTCCAGAATCGGTATGACTCCAAAACTCTTTCCTTGTCAATACAAGACTATACTAACTCCCCAACATCTGTAACTGGATTTCTAACACCTACGCAGGACACATACTGGCACACAGCGGCATGGGCTCAGGCACATAAGGACAGGCAAGAGAGACCCGTGAATATTTATCAACAGGAGAGTCACTGGCCTGATAAAACCTAATAGGGAGAGGCACCCACCCCCACTGCAGACTTTAACGCTTTGGCTGCTGGGTCACAGGGCCTGTGTTAGAAGGAAAGGGACCATCTGGGGGAGGGTCCAAGGGCAGCCAGAGCAAAGAGAAATGGGAACAGGGGCTTGGGGCAGTATTTCAAACTCTGAGCAATCACGATGGCCTCACCAGTGCATACTAGCTGGGTGTGCAAGCATGCATCTCTAACAAGGTTAAGGTCAGAGTCACAGGAATTTGGCTTCCACATTTCAACCACGGCTTAAGGACAACTCATTACCCAGTGACTCCCAGCTTCTGCCACCAGCAACACCATCTAGTAGAGAAAAGCAAAGCCCCAACAAAAGCCTCCCCAGAGGTTGCTCTCTGCCAAAACGGACTCCCATCTCAATAGAACTTACTGTCTTTGATGTAGCCAGTCCAGCTCAAATGCACCAGTCTCCTTTTTGCCCTTTCTCAGAAACAAGAAGAGGGTAGCAGGAAAGGAAAGGAGAAAGAAGAAAGGCAGAGGGAAGAGCAGCACACACAAAAAGACCCAGTGTTTGCTGCAGAGCTCCAAAGGACCAGCCCGGGCACGGTTCAAAAAAAAACACCATATTCTACCACCTTGCACAGTTTAGTCTTGACTGCAATTTAATCTACTGATCTCCTAACAGTGTGGATTTGTAAGACCCAGAAAGGAACATGACAGTAGGGACTGAAATCAGTCAGGCTTGTCGATGAGACCAGACCTTTGGGAGGAAAGTGGGCAATAGAGCCACAGTTGTTTCTGGGCTCTATGCTCACCAGCCTTTCCACTGCCTTCTTCTTAGAAACCATGTCAAATACTAGTAAGTTCTATGTAATTCTCTCACTGCATTTGGGAAATGGGTATCCCTGTTCCTTCAAGTAACTTTTTCTATGCATTCGCCCTCTCTTCTCTTGCTGGAACTTGAATTACACGCATATTATAGACCTTTTTTAAACTGTCCGCAAGTCTCTGGGGTTCTGCTAATTTTTGTTTCAATCTCTTCTCTCTGTTCTCCAGATTTGATCATTCTTATTGATCTAAAAGGCCGGTGACTCTTTTCTCTGTTATCTCTGTTTGGCTAAACTTATCCTGCAAAATGTTCATTTCAGGTATTTTTTTTCTTTTTTTGCTATTTCTGTGCTGGTTTCATAACTTTTCATTACAAGTGAGTCTCCTTGTACATAACTGAGGATAATAATAATAGCGGCTTCTACATCTTTATCCACTAAATCTACCATTTGGATTGGATCTTGGATGATCCCAAGATCATCTTGGGATCAATCTCCATTGATTAGATTTCTCTCGAGAATGGGTCACATTTTCCTGTTTCCTTATGTTGTGAGAATGTTAGATTGTTCTCTGAACATATTGGCAATTCTGGCTTATCTATTCCTCCCAAAACATCTTGATTTTTTTTGTTTGTTTGTTTTTTGTTTTTTGTTTTAGCAGGCAGTTAACTGAACTAAGAGCCAACTTCTGCTCTTGGATGGCAGCTCCAATCTGCCTTCAGTTAAAGCCTTAGCTTGGCTGCCCCATTCATGTATAGATCACCCAAATGTTCACCAACTGTTGCAGAGAGGTGAGAATATGGCTAATTTTTATTTTTCTACTTCATCTTCTAAAATTTCCATAATGAGCCATGTTCTGCGTATTTCTCAATTCTGATAATGAGCATGTTTTAAAAAGCAGAATAAAGGGATACTTTTAAATACTTAAAAGTTAGCATTTTTTTTTCATCACTGCTTAAGGCAGATGCCTCACCCCTCACGCCCTCCAGGAGGGGCCTACTACTATTTGGCCAACATTCAAACTCTTTTCACAGTACTCAGGCTTAGGAAGGTCAAATGGAGAATTCATGACACATGGGCAATGTAGTCACAGCTCAGTGTCACTTGCCACCAAGGGCTACAGCTCAGTATGTGAAGACGACACAGTAAATGAAGACCCTAAAAAAAAAGGCAAATCAGTTTGTCTGTTACCAAGCAACAGATGTCTACAAAGGACAAGGCCTGAGGAAACAGCTGTGTCTACGTGGAGTGACTCACAGACCACTGCAAGGAGCCTGGGGCTACAATGAGATGGGTCTACAATGAGAGTTGAGATGGGTCTTCTCTACCTCCGTCTACCACACAGATGAGCAGATTCAACCCCGTGCTTCCCAAAAGAAGAGGAGACCCTCTCTTCTCAAAAATAAACCTTTAATGGCTCCCCTAACCCTTATTTTTATAAAAACCCTTTAAAGGCTGGGGTGCCTGGGTGGCTCAGCCGGCGACTCTTGGTTTCAGTTCAGGTTATTGTCCTGTGATTCGTGGGTTTGAGCCCTGTCTTGGGCTCTATGCTGGGAGCATGGAGCCTGCTTGGGACTCTCTCTCTCTCTGCCCCACCCACATGTGCTCGCTCTGTCTCAAAATAAATAAACTTTAAAAAAAAAAAAAAAAAAAGCCTTTAAAGGCCAAGAATAGGTTTTCTTCAATTTCATATCCTCCAAAGCACCTGGCCCAGTCCCACACCACAACAGGCCCTCCACAGCAGGGAGAACAGACATTCACTTTTGAGGTCACTTAGACCGAGGTGAGAACTTCAGTATGAATGCCTCTTACTTTTTTATTTTAGAAGAGTTACTTCTGAAGACTGATAAAAACGCAGATACAGAATACACTCTTCTTCCCTTGAGGTCTGGAGGAAATCACTTAACCTCTCTGAGCTTCAGGCTCCCCATCAGTAAAAGGGGGACCACACCTCTCTCACCACACTGTTGAGAGGGTTCAGCAAGAATACTTAAGTGAATTGCCCAGCGACAGTCAGGCGTGGCACACCACAGATAATACATGATAGCTGTTTTGTGACAGCACTGAACAGACCGAGAGCTGCCTCCGCAGACCCACAACTGCACGGAGATACCCGGGAAGACTTGAGAGCTCAACAAGAGTTCACGGCCAAAAGCTCTGCAGGAGTTAACTAGACCCATGGCAAGTGCAGGAGCTGACTGAGCTACCAGAGAATAGAAAGCGAGGGCGTGAGTCTCCTACAGACTCTGAGGCAGTGTAGTCCTTTTTATCCAGATTCCGGTGAAGGGCCGACGGTCGGGCTTAGTTTTCATCTCTAACACCTTATGAATGGTCCTCTCCAACTCAAAGCAGAAAGGCCTGCTGAACTAAAATGTTCAGCGTCTATATCTGAATGACTCAACAATTACACAGTTCTGATTTTGCTGACAACAAGAATCATCATCTCACAACAGTTTAGAGCATAAAAGCAGAAAGTGTAGGATTCTTTGCTCCCAGAGTGACCTAAAGCTTGGGAAAATGCCATGCACTACAAAAAGGCCTTTTCTGGTTTTCTATGTTGGAGGTCAGACAAATACAGAAGATCTAAGAGCTGCTGCTCAGGGTGGTGGTGTACAAAAAGGAGTACACAAAAGAGTCCCTTATCTGTTTTACTTCCCCTTTTCCCCAAGGAGAATGAACTTCAGACTACACGATGCAGAATGAATAACAGCAAAGCAAAAATTAACAGCCCGAGACCTGGAAATACTGCCAAAGCGTCCAACTTAAAAGAGTCTGTCCCAGGCGAGGAAGAGATTGACTTCCCGAGTCCCAAAAAATTATTTAGGAATAAGAGAGACAGAAGAATATGAAGGGACCATGGAAGTTTGCACTAAAGGAGTAAATTCTATCAACTATGACCTATTGACTTTTATGTCAATGTCAGCCACAAATTATTAAACAGATGCTGTGAGCCTTCGAAAGGGAAATAATCTAAAAACCCAGCATACACCCTAAGACATACCAAGACAGAGCTCTTTCTTTTTCTTTTTTGTTTTTAAGTAACTTGTTTACTCCAAGGGATGGGGAGTATGTCTATTGCAACAGAACACCTGTCCAAAATCTCCCATGATACTGTAAAAGAAATGAAGAAATCTGGGTTAAGAGGATGTGGTGGCCTCAGTTTAAGCACAGTTATGACTAAAACTCTCCCTCCCCGAGCACACGCCACTGCCTGTGCTTCTAGTTAACTCATGTTGTTTTTCTAGGAATTTGGAGAAGCACTGTGGAAGGGGGAAAACATGCCCCATTTCCTGCTGTTGCCATCCTCAATCCTGGCTTCAACAACAAAGCAAAATGAACTGATGAACACCTATAACAAACAAGGTCTCTGTTACAGGCAACTGCGAGTCTTCCCCACCCCACACACTTGGTCTAATCCTGATGGTCCAATCCAAACACTTTTAAATGATCTTGAAAAATCTAACAATACAGTGATCAAATACACAGACTATCTGAGGTTCATTATGAATATTAATATATTGAAAATCAGTCTGAGGATCCAGGGACACCTACCTGGCTCAGGCAGTGGACCATAACTTTTGATCTCAGGGTCATGAAATGGAGCCCCATGATGGCTGTGGAGATGAAAGAGAGAAAGAGAAAAAGAGAGAAAGAGAGAGAAAGAAAGAGAAAAGAAAAGAAGAGAAAAGAAAAGAAAAGAAAAGAAAAGAAAAGAAAAGAGAACAACCAAGGATCCAAAAATCCCAAAAGCCCAAGAAAGATGTACCAAGGACATACACAAGAGGCCACATGTGCCAAGGTGAAATTTAATATGGATATAAATGACTCCTACACTTCTGTGTCAACATTCAAATGGACAGAAGAAACCTATCTTATCAGAATCTGCATTAAGAGACCTGTGACTTTTGGTGGCCAATAATCTCTCCTCTGTCAATACAATGAATTAGGGTTCTTGGGTGAAAGAAAGGGCTGACCTAGTCCAACTTCTTGCTAGCTGTTAAGAGAGAAGCTGGGAAAAGTGATGTAAGCTTCAGAGAGGTTAGCGGAGTTATTCAGGACAAAACAGTTATTAAATGTCAGGTCAGGATGATGGCTCAGGGGCACAGGGTTCCTTTTTGGGATGATGAAAATGTCCTAAAATGGACTCCAGGCCATCACTGCACAACTCTGAATATATTAAAAGCCACCGAATTGTACACTTTCAATTATTGAAATACTGAATTATTTGGTATGTAAATTATGCCTCAATTAAAGCCTTTAAAAAAAGAGTTAAGACTCAAACCCAGGTCCATATCCTTTCCATCTTATTGAAAAATTTGTATTTTTTAAACAAATCTGTTATTTAAAAAAGCAAATCAGAGGTTCTATCCTTTTATGAATACAGATCTACTTTTTTGGCTTAACCCACTCTCCATTCCTTCCCTTAAAGTTCAGAAAGCAGAAAGTTCTTCCCTTAAAGAACATGCAGTCCTGTCAAGTAGCACAGCAAAACCAAATGAGGTCACGGAAACTGTGGCTCAGGTCTCCCCACATGTTGTTTGATTTGGCATTGACTTTGCTCCAAAACAAAAAGAAAATCTCATTTACTGGACTTGCATGTCCAAAGGTATGACCAATCTCCACAGTCTATAACGCCGTGATCCAATGCACAGATTAAGCATAAGACCCACTGCCTGAGGTCATCAGTCTACACTACCCCCAACTCCCTTTCTCCTTATCCCCCAACCATAGAAATTATGGCCACACCATTTTGTACTTTACGCCATCAGAATGCCTCTTCTGTGACCTCTAACCACCTAAAGCTCTCGCATGCAGTCAACATACAATCACAGAGTCTGTACTACATGTCAGGAGCCATCCAGGGCAGTGCAGGTACAAGGCTGAGTCCTCTGAAACCTGTGCTCTCAAGAGGGCTCACAGTCTAGCAAGGGGCCAAATCAAATCATCACACCAATCAAGAGAAAAGCCTAACAATGTTACAAAGATGAGGTATGTGGTATCGTGGAAACAAAGAGCAGGGAGATTTTACCTGTCTGGGGAAGTCCAGGAAAAGCTTCCCTGAGGAAGCGAGTATCTGAGCTGAGAGACAACAGTCAAAGAGAAGAATGCTACAGGTACAAAGACCCTAACAAAGCAGGAGAATTGGAAGGATTAAAAGAAAACAAAGGTGGTAAAGCAGAGAGAACAGGAGAGAAAACTGCATGAAATAAGGCTGGAAAAGAGCAGGAGCCAGACCATTCAGAGCCTACTGGAACCCGTCAACTAGTGTGGTCTTTACAAGGATCACTTGTTTATACACCGAACAACAGAGTGAAAGGCAGCAGGCAGCGGGGCCAGGGATGCCAGCCTGAAGGCTGCAGCAAGAATGCAGGGAAGAGGGCAGGGCGGGGGCTCAGTGAGCGATGAGGAAGGGAATAAGGGGTGGACAACACGTTAACAGCCTGTTAAACCCAACAAAGTTTGTGGACAAATATAATCAATATGGGGGTAAGAAAAGGGAGCATCCAGGATGATTTCTAGAACTCTGCCTTGCAGGACGGAGATGGACAGCGGTGCCGTTTATCGAGAACGTCAGGGAGACAGAATCGGGAATTCATGCGTCCCTGTCTCCTTCCCCGATTCTAGGACAGCCACAGCGGATGCTCACATGCTAACGAACCAATGAGCACACACACTAGTGAATGCCCTATCTAAAATTTCCTTTCAGGGGTCAATTTTCTGAAAAATCCTAGCCGAGCAATAGAGAAGCTTTCACGAAAACTCTAAAACTTAGCTGACAGGGAGTGGCGATCACACATTCCAATTCAGAAGGCACACTTCACAAAAGCACGGGACAAAATACCAGGCACAGCCCCCCAAAAACCAGAGAGCTGTCCAGGGTCACATGCTGCACTTCTGCGTCTGGCACGGTACCTCTCTCCCAAAGCCATCTTCCTTCTTGCACTAAATCATCAAGTGGATGACATTCTCTCATAAAACCGTTGAAACACCGATCACTTTACTTTCATGTTTAAATGCCCTTCTTTGTCCTCTACACTTATTGCTAGGATGAACTTACCTTTTGAGACCTATTTCTAGAACAACAATATCAAACCTAGAAGGAAATGATAATAGAGTTCCAGTCCTCTTTACGTTACAGAAAAGGGGGGAGGCCCCAGGAAGTAACAAAGTGACTTGTTCAGTGACAGAACTGAATGGGACTTGGGGCACCTGGGTGGCTCAGTCAGTTAAGCATCAGACTTTCGCGCAGGTCATGATCTCACGGTCAGTGAGTTCAAGCCCCACGTCGGGCTCTGTGCTGACAGCTCAGAGCCCGGAGCCTGCTTCGGATTCTGTGTCTCCCTCACTTTCTTGCCCCTCTCCCACTCACGCTCTATTTAAAAAAAAAAAAAAAAAAAAAAAAAAAAAAAAAGAACTGAATGGGACTCAAACCCTGGCTATCACACACCCCTCCCTACCACATTGCCAAAGCAGGTTTTCCCAACATAAAATGTTACTTTTATTTATTTGAACCCTTCTGAACATTTCTAATGATTACAGCAACTGACTAGAAGACTGGAAATTAAAAGTTCAATGAACTGCAGCCCTTCAAGCCACAACTCAGCCCATGTGGGGCACTGACAGCAGCATCCACACAGACAAGTGCAATGAGGGAGGGTAAGAAACAAAGGGTCCAAAATCTGTTACTGCTGTGGCTACGCTTCTACAACCAAAAGGTGCACAGAACTGTTCACCTTCCCCCAAAGCCAGAGCAAGGAAAAAGGAGGGCAGAAAGAACCTTAAATCAATGTTTGCTCATTAGTTTTACAGGGACAGGTAGCAAAGGAAAGATCTGGGGACAGTATGTTTTAACGATGAATCATTAAGACTCTGAATGTACCAAATTACTATGTGGATGTGTTTAGAACAGGTATCCGAGCATATGGGGATGACAGCTAATAACTATGGCTGGAGCTTACAACACGCCAAGTTCTGTCATGAGGGGTTTAAATTTTTTTTTTTTTTTCAACGTTTATTTATTTTTTGGGACAGAGAGAGACAGAGCATGAACGGGGGAGGGGCAGAGAGAGAGGGAGACACAGAATCGGAAACAGGCTCCAGGCTCTGAGCCATCAGCCCAGAGCCCGACGCGGGGCTCGAACTCACGGAGCGCGAGATCGTGACCTGGCTGAAGTCGGACGCTCAACCGACTGCGCCACCCCAGGCGCCCCTGTCATGAGGGGTTTATACTAAAAAAGCTATTTAATTTTTTTTTAATGTTTCATTTTATATTTTAGAGAGAGAGCGTGCGCACGTGCGAGCAGGGGAGGGGCAGGGAGGCGGACACAGAATCCTAAGCAGGCTCCAGGCTCTGAGCTGTCAGCACAGGGCCCGACGCAGGGCTCGACCCCATGAGCAGTGAGATCATGACCCGAGCCGAAGTCGGACGCTCAACCGACTGAGCCACCCAGGCGCCCCTAAAAAAGTCATTTAATCCTCACCCTAACCATCAAGGTTATTTCTGCTGTACAAAAGAGCCAATGCAGCACGGCGGCTGAACACACAAGATTGCACTGCCAGTAGGGTGGCAGCTAGAAACAAACAGAGAAAGGTTTAGAACCCAGGCAGTCTGGCCCTCATCACCAAAGCTGTTCTGCCTCTCACAGTACAGACATACATGGCGAAACCCAAGTACATGTGCTGGCATTTAGCTGTGCAATGTTTACTGGGGTAATGGATTTTAAGTTAAATTCTCTTCATCAGCACCCAGAGCTTCAGGAAGGGCTGGGCCAAGTGGGAGGAAGAAAAGGCACGTTTACGTGGCCGGGTAACCCAGGCAACTTCCCTCCAACAGCCCTCACATCCAACAAATACCTTTCCATTCCGTTCCCTCAGTTTCAACCACGTCTTACATGCGGATTGCTCTTGACACGGACTCTGTGGCCTTTCTTTCCTGAGCTCCATACCCTAACTGCCAACTGCCTGCCAACTAGACATCCCATCCCCATGGATGGTCTCCGCCAAACCAATCCTCTGCACTCTCACTCTCTGCCTTCATCATTACTGGTCTCACTTCAAGCTCTCAAGCAACTACTTCCCTCTCCTTCACCCTCCACACTGTATCTCAACAAACCCAATTTATTTCACTCCCACAATGACCCCTTAACGATCCCCACTGTCCCAAGTCCCCATCCCCTCCCTTGGACTATGGCTTCCTCACTCTTCTCCCTGCTTCTGAGCAAGGTCTGCCCCCACACCATTACAAGGTTCAACTCCCCCCGCAGTGTGGATATGATTTGCATGCCAAGTCTCTGCTCAAATCCTTCCAAGGACCCCTTGCTTTCTTTCTTCACCATAAGGCCACACTCCCTAGCCCCAAACTGCTGCCCACCCCACCCCCATGTTTATGCCCTGCTGCTATCACAGGGCCGGCAACACCAGCCTGCTTCACCAATCCTGGCACCTCTACAAATGAAGCCAAAAGAATCGGAAGGAAGAACTTCAGGTACAGTGCCATTATAATGAGACCAATATGACTGCCTTTTGGCTCTCTCCATTACTTCCTTAATTTAATTGACTGAATTTCATTCATTTAGTTATGGCCTGACTTTCATCGCAGTCAATGATACCTTTCTCCCCCAGTCTACAAGTACTGTAATAAAGGTAAAGCACAGTACTGTGGGAGCCCAAAGGAAGATGTAATTAAGTGAATTCTCATCAAAGCACAGTGCTATATAAACTAATTCCATAGTACAACAAGCAGATAAGACAATCCAATCCCATGTCAGGACACAGAATGGCCTAAATAGCACACTGCCTGCACCGATGATGGTTTCTGCATCAGTGATCCCTATAAATCCTAAGATGTTATCAGTTAACTTTCCTGTCTTCAAAATGCGAACACGTCAGTTTCTTGGCTGGCCCTCAGACGTGCCATCTGAGACTACAGCTCCCACTATGAGCTCTAGAAAGGTAGAGACAAAGCACCTTTCACTGGTAAAGTGCCAACTTGGTCACCGTTTTCTTTGGTGCTCTACGGGCCTCAAAAACCAGACCCACACACCGTGCTAACCAAATACTGATTAAAGTTATCCAACATCTTTAAAAAATGTAAGTAATAACCCTAAGGAGATTCATTCCAAAGAAACATTTTGATCAGATAATTTCCCAGAATTTATCAGAGATCAGAGGATAAGGGCTTTTTGATTGAGCAAACAAGTGGAGGGTGAGGGGAAAGGAAGGAAGAGTCGGGCAAAGGTCTCACAGACTTGAAGAGCAGACGGACGACGGACATTAAATGGGAAAACAGTATGCGCGACCCCATGCCATTTCTCTCTACCTTAATTTCCTTGGCTGGAAACCAGGTTTTAAAACCGCTATGATGACTGTACCATATGAAGAGTGAACTTCTTCTGTGGTAATAGAATACCTCAGGGCAAGGGGGCTGGAGAGACAGCTCCCGGGACACAAGGGGTCCAAAGTGGAAGGCAGAGGCCACTGAGAGCAAAGTCCCCTCACCAGGAAGCATTGCTAGAGTCCTGACGGGAAACTCACAAAATTTTAACCGAATTATAACCCCTCTCCTCCCACAAATCTTTGGGAAAAGATGAAAATGGATTCTGTACTCCCTCCTCGACATCCTAAAAGGGCTGTTCTGTTGGTTGGTATTTTACCCAACCACCAATGCTTTTCTGTCCCATTTTCCTGAACGTGTGAAAAGCAAAAATAACAATCAAGACAAAATAAAGATTTGACTCTCAACAACTTGTTACTCAAAATAAAGATTTGACTCTCAACAACTTGTTACTCCCGCGGGGACTGCTCCTGCAGCCACGTCAAAGCTTCACTGGCACCGGAAGAAGAGAGATGAAAAGAAGCCACTTTTCGTTTCCTTTAGGATTTCTTCTCCACGCCTCCTGAACCACCTTCTATCATTCTCTGCCCTGATTCCCTGGTCCGAATAGCGGAGGGGACCACGGGAAGCGGGGACTCCTGGGCTGTTTTCTGTTCTGCTGTTTGTTTCACGAACTTGACGTCACGGTAAGATGCTCGGCTCTGGCCTGACTTCCCATGTGCAGCCCCAAAAGAACGTTTGTCATGAATAAATACAATTTACATAAGTAGTTGGCTTAAGCGTGAAGCCCCAAATCACTGAACAAAACAGCTTAGTAATTAACAGGGTAGGTTAACGCAAAGAAACCTGCCTCTACCTGTCCAGAGTCCAAACACCCCACCTCCCTTTGCACTCATTATACTCAAGTTTTAGCCTAAACCACGAAGAAAACAATTTCTGCTGACAAACGTCAACGAAGGGGCAGAAAAATCTGGATTCCTGTACAAACCCAGCAACCCCTTTCTGCTTCCAGACTGGGTACCATGGCAACAACAGAAGCAACAGATTAGAATAAATTATGCTGTTTGATAGTGAAGGTGCCGATGGGAAATCCCAGCTGTCAAGACGGCCCTAGCAGTCGTCAAACATCTCCTAAATGAAGGAGGAAGAAAAACGAGCTCCAGGATCACAGATAACCAACGCACACACGCACACCCCTTGTTTGTGTTAAAAGAGTATGCTACGATTGATGTTTCTTACCCATTAACTCAAAAACACAAAGTTTGATGAAGTGAGATTCAAGGGTAATCAGGAAAACATAGAGGTCCTTGTGGTAGATACTCCTGACCACATCACCAGAAACTTACTTCATGGTTCCCCTAACACGAGAAATCAGGAATGCTGACATATGATAGAAGGATCTTTGTTGGATAGCTAGTCCATTTTACAGATGAAGAAACTGAGTGGCTTCCCTGGAAATCCACAGCTACTTATTAGGTAATGCTCAATAAATTAAATCAGTCCAGTTCAAGGAATTTTCATTGTTAAAAAAAGTAAAAAACAACCCAGGTCTCTCCTTTATCTTTCTATTCAGCTAGTAAATACCAAAGTTAAAATTAAGGCTCTTGAAGTTGAAAGCACAGGACAAAAAGGAGAAGAGAAACGAGCCTTAATGTGGGCAGCACATAAGGGGATCTTGGAACTTCTCATTCTGGTAGAGAATAAAAGAGAGACCACATGGGCCAGAAGAGAAAGAAAAGAACTCCTGCATCCTTTCTTCTTTTAAAGCCTTCCGAACCATAAAAGAAAATACAGATTAATGATTTGCACTGAAAGATGCTTAGGTTTCCTCCCCCTGATTTCCAGATCTACCACATGCTACCTAAGGGACACTGGGCAAATTATTTAACTCAAGCCTATGAAAGAGAAGGGGGAAGGAGGAAGGATGTAGAGAAGGAATAGATTTTCATGACTATTTTAGTGATTTTAATACTTCACAGAGCTTTGTGAAGTATAAAGACTGGCTAATTGATGCCCTTCAAGTATTAGCTCCTAACCTTTTCCCCTTCCATGAGACGTGCAAGAAAACCAGCCTGCATCTATCAGTAGATCCAAATACTGTTTCAAGAAACTATGCTGTCCAGCATCCGCAGACCAATCGCACAAAATTAAGAGTACTGCCATGCCAAAATCAGGATGACAGTGATGGGGTAAGAAAGGTTTTTCTTTATACTCTGGTAACTTCCAAAAGTGGCTGTAATAAACAGGTTTCACTTTTATAGCTAGAAATAACTGGAAAAAGAAAATGTTTTAAGATGGGTTTCATCAGTTTCACGTTAGAACTATTTTTAACAAATATTCAAGTTGGCTTATACCATCCCAGGCTTATCTGACCCAAACTGTGTGTTAAAATAAGATTTCATTGGGGCGCCTGGGTGGCGCAGTCGGTTAAGCGTCCGACTTCAGCCAGGTCACGATCTCGCGGTCCGTGAGTTCGAGCCCCGCGTCGGGCTCTGGGCTGATGGCTCAGAGCCTGGAGCCTGTTTCCGATTCTGTGTCTCCCTCTCTCTCTGCCCCTCCCCTGTTCATGCTCTGTCTCTCTCTGTCCCAAAAATAAATAAACGTTGAAAAAAAAAATTTTTTTTTAAATAAGATTTCATAATCACCCTCCAAAGGTGGGGGATAACAGAGCATCTTTGCTAAAGCCAAGCTGGCTAACTCTGCTCATTGTTTACAAAGGCTCAGTAAATGTCTCACAGAATTAGAACTGAACTCTAGGAGGAGACCTCCCTACAGTAAGGCCAAGATTCAAGACAAACCCCTTCCCTCCCCCTTCCTCCAACTCACAAAGGAAGCCTTCTGCTCCTTAGCATATCCAAGAGGGCAAGGCAGAAACAGTGCTTAAAGGAAAAGAACTTTTAAGAGTCTTTTCAATAAATGGCACTAGAACAAGAATATCCATCCACGTGTGGGAAAAAGAACAAACTCTCCCCTCACTCCACAACAAAATTTAACCCCAAAATGGATCATAGACAGGAACTAAGAGTTACCCCAGGAAAAGGGGTAACTTGACTCCTTCAGACCACATATATGACCAGAGAAACCGGATGGCTCTACGGAAGGAGGCTCCCTAAGAAAAAGAAGAGTGTGAGAGAGCTTTGCTGCACCACCCGGTTGGCATCTTGGTGACTGCTTCGAATCCCCCCTCCCTTTTTGGTACCTGATTGGCCTCAAAGTAAATGAAAACTGATTAATTCAAGGAAAGATTCAGCCACGCAATAGCAAACAGGACAATTTCTACCGATGAACAGAGAAGAAGAAAGCTCTCTTATCTCTATAACAGCTGCCTGGCTTAAGATTTTGTCACAGTTCTTTCTCTCTTTCTCTCCTTCCCTCCCTCCCTCCCTCTCTCCTTTCCTTTCTCCATCTCTTCCTCTCTCCCTTCCTCCCTCCCTCTCTCCTTCCCTCTCTCCATCTCTTCCTCTCTCTCTTTCCCTCTCTCTCTCTCTCCAGTGTCAAAGTCAGGTCCCTCCCGGGATCCCTGAGTTTACAATACAGTCACAACACCAGCAACATTTCAGAACACATGAGTAAATTCAAGAGAAAGAGAAATTTACATTAGGAAAAAGTTTCACCTATACCACAGAAATACATATGCCCAGAAACGCATATGGAGCAGTTGTTGTATGAACAAGTCTGTAACTTATAAGGTAGCTGAGAACTTGCTAGTCATAGTCAAAAGAAAAGGCAACAGGCAGATGGCCGAGGTCCTTCTTTGATGAAGGGAAGGGCAGACACATGCGGACTGGTTCTTCTAGATGCACAAACTGGTTCCTCCAAAGGCATTGCTACATACATAAAGGATGAGCCATAAACATGGATAGCTTTGTTGGGTGTTCTTTTTTCCTTCACAGGGAATTTCCAAATGCTTGCTTCGCTATTCAGCGAAAACCTGCTTTTCACGAATCCACTCCAGACCTGGTGTAACACAAACACTCATCTGTTTAGGAGACTATGCTAATAATATGAAGGGATGATCAAGATGTCCTCCTGGTTGGGTCCAGACCAAAGTGAAGGCCAAGGAGCTCATGAACTGACAAGCAGTCACAGCATTTCTAAGCAAAGTGTCATCTCATTGCACTTCTCCCCTATAAATCAAGAAAGAGTAGGGAAGCCAACTGCTGACAACGAGGAGGCAGAGACCAATACATTCAGATGACGGGCATGAAAACACGGCCGTTGTAAGCATCTTGTATAACATTTAACAAGTTCATCAGTAAGTATAAAGAAACCTGAAAATGTTTAAACTGTAACACAGTAATCTGACTATTTTGTAAGGATATAATGACAGAATGGAGAGGAAAACTTACATTGGAAAAAAAAATTAACTGTCCACTAATGGAGAATTAGTTGAGTTTGGTAGCTCCAAACAAAAGAATTATGCTATCCCTTAAAATAATATTCAAAAAACGAGGGGTGCCTGGGTGGCTCGGTAGGTTAAGCGTCTGACTTCAGCTCAGGTCACAATCTTGTGGTCTGTGAGTTCAAGCCCCGAGTCCGGCTCTGTGCTGACAGCTTGGAGCCTGGAGGCTGCTTCAGATTCTGTGGCTCCCTCTCTTCTCCTACCCTGATCACATTCTGTGTCTCTCTGTCTGTCTGTCTGTCTCTCAAAACTAAATAAACATTACAAAAAAATTTTTAATTAAAAAAAAAGACGTAACATGGGAACACATTACTAAATAGAAAAAGCAAAAAACTGTATATACAATCTCATCTTCTCTACTACGTGTTTTTAAAACCACAGAAAAGGGAGAAAAGGGCTAGAGGAAAACCAAAATGTTAACCATCTCAACTATGTCCAGGTAATGAGACTGTGGGCAATTATTCCCTCTTTTATAGATTTGCCAAATTTTATTTATCATTTGTATAATCGGGAGGTGGCAGGGGGGAGGAGACAAGCCCACCACCACAGCCTTAAAAAAAATACAATAGCAGTCACTTTTGACCATAAGAAACAACACTGCTGGAAATCTGCCCGGAGGCTCTCTCAATGGTTTTCTGCTCTTCTAACAGGATTCTAAATGATCAAGACCAGTCTGGAGCAACTCTGTCGGGATGGTAGATCATTTTTTTTTTCACCTATATATATTAGTTGATAAAAAGTCCAATTTTGCAGAGTGAGTGAACATCTCTCACATACATTCTCCTAGATCTTTTTCAGACAACAAAGTAAAAGTTTTTCCTGTTTTCTATAGTGACGTAAACCCTAACAGACTCGTTCTAAACCTGGAACTTTCGCAGAATAGTAAAAGCACGAACAGTCATCTCTGTGTCACCAGGAAACGGCTACTGGATGATGCCTTGCAAGGGAATTCAACAGAATTCGCCCACTTTTTACAAACCACTGTCGCATAAAAAAAGGTTTCGGTTATCCTCAAACTCAATCAACTTTTTTAAAAGACTGGCAAAAGCACGAACAAAGCTCAAGGGGTTAGGAAAATAACGGGAGAAAAAGGATTATCCAAAGTAAATATGTTAGCTTGCATTTTTTCCCCTCGTTGGAGGAAAAATACATTTTTACAGCAGATAAAAAGTGGGCAGGATTTTGCAGCCAAAATAAACGAGAAAGTCAGGCTCTGTCAGGAATGGACTTAGGATGAGTTGAGGCAGCTAAAAGAGAAAGATGTTTTCTGCTGTTCTGAGGCTAACGTACATATTCTTCTGAAAAGGGAGAAATGAGAACTAATCTGGTGTGTAACCTTCAATACTCAAAACACAGACTCCCAGAAACAGTGAAGACACTTCCTCACCTACCCTGCCTCCCAGTGAAAGTCAGAAGTAATTAGTAAACAAGAAGTATTTCTTTCTATTGATCAAAGAACTCCAGAATTTTTTTCAAGTGCCCGGTTAATACTTCAGTCATTAGTTCTATCAGATGATGACAAAGAATGATAAAATCCTACCCTGAAAAAATTCTTAGAAATCATGTGTTCTAGTTCATCAGCTGATCCAGATGCAACCAAAGATGAATGTCATTTTTGTTGCAGTGGTTACAAAAATACAGGGGAAAAAAAAAAAGTACAAAAGAAACTTACGATGCAGGCGATGCAGCACTGTGTCCCTTTTTGGTCTAGGGAAGGTTCTGGGGAAGGTTCCGGGGAAGGTCCTGGGGAAGATTCTGGGGAAGGTTCTGGCGAAGGTTCTGGGAAAATCATGAATACACATCCCACTATAAAAAAAGTCACTCCCCCGCCCCACCTGACCACGACGTATAACAAAAGCATGTTACTCCTTAAACAGTTTAAATAGTCTACATGTTCCAAAAATGGAAACTGAAACGATCACCAATTAAATCACTTAATGAGGAGATCTTGCAAGGAATTTCTGCACAGTTCAGTAGCCTTCATTTTTGTTTTTTATTTTCTTCTTCAGTTTATTTATTTATTTTTTTTTAATTTTTTTTTCCAATATATGATATTCATTGTCAAACTGGTTTCCATACAACACCCAGTGCCCATCCCAAAAGGTGCCCTCCTCAATACCCATCACCCACCCTCCCCACCCTCCCATCCCCCATCAACCCTCAGTTTGTTCTCAGTTTTTAAGAGTCTCTTATGCTTTGGCTCTCTCCCACTCTAACCTTTTTTTTTTTCCTTCCCCTCCCAAGGAGCCTTCATTAAAAAGTAAATGGTTTCCCATCCCACCTTCTGCAGCAAGATGGTTTTCCCTAATAGTTCTCTTTTGAAAAGTACAGTGTATATAAATAGTATACAGGAGACAAAACAAGACCATTTGGTTAAATACTGTTCCTTCTTGAAGTCATTTTAACACTTAAAGGCGTCTTTTTCACACACCAAGCCCCAGATCTGCACAATTACACCACGTACTTCTGATCTACAACTGCCACTTGACATCTCTTTTGCCAACCAAGCACAAAATGCAGGCTCACACTACTCTTACCTCATGTTTTTCGAGCTCTATCTGTCCTGAGGTCAATCTGATAAAACAATCTGGTAATCAATTATCTTACCATCTACTTCACTTTCATATTCCCTGCAAGCAAGAATATTTTAAGACATAAATCACTTTAAAATGTTTTAAAATATTTAAAACCTTGGAATTTTCATATTCCTACAGGCTGTAATGACAGTCCTTAGGACAACCAACACGAACCTGCTTAACACTAAGGGACAGGGCAGGGTAAGCAGCACCTTCTCCCTCGACAGCCCCCACCGCAGCTGTTATACAGGCTCTAACTGTAACACCACTCTGACGTTTCCTATTGGCTCACAAGAGTCAGGCAACATCTGAGGCCTACTCTGCGCAAGATACTCCGGAAAGTACTCCACGCTGTCTTACTGCATCCTCACGATCTCTCTTTGGGGAAGGTACTGGCACTACCCTGGTTTTACAGGTGAGGAAACAGAGGACTGGAATGGCTGAATCACTTGCCTGGGGTCACAGGACCAGAAGAGCTGCTGAAAGAATGTCAACAGTCCGGCTCCGGCCAAAGCGCCGAATCACCGCACCAGCATAACCAGAGGTATTTCAGAGTGTCCTGGTTCGCCTGGCTCCTAAATCTGCAACAACCGTGCTTCTGAACGATGTTAGGATGCTGACTGTCCCGAGCTGAGCAGTAGCCTCCACACCGACAGTGTGGATGTCTGCGAAGTAATACATTGATGGCTATTCCTTTCCCTGGAATCGTGTCTCCGATGATTACAAAAGAAAAAAAAAAAAAAAATGCTGACTAGTCACTGATATGACCTTTACCTCACAGTGTCACCAGAACACATACAAAGGAGTACAGGTGCTTACCAATTTGATCAGAAAACAGAAAACTAATGGTGTAAGTCTGGCCTGGTCCTGGCACAGGGAAGTTAAAAGCATGGGTTCTGAAGGATTTGGACCTGGGCTCTTGAATTTGTTAGCTCTACCACCTAGGGCCAGTAATGAAACTTCAAAACGCCCGTTCTGTCATATGCAAATATAACAGTACTACTCACACAGGCATTGCTACGAAGAGTAAGTGAATAAGAGTCAAGTCATGAGGCACAAAGCCTGGGTACAGTAAGGATGCAAATGCTAGTGGTTACATGGAATGACCAGGACAGGAATGAAGAAGGGGAGATAAACAGCAACTGACAGGTCAAAACAGGATGAAAGAGAAACACTACAAAGACCCACGGCATCACTTCAAGCACTGAGACCAGGAATGACTAAGAACTTCAGGACAACATAACTGTACAGCTGGAAATCCAACAGACAGGTTCAGTGAAATACAACGTATAGAGTTTGAGAAACAAATCCACCAAGAGCCGCTAACACACATACTGCTCATTTTCCACTGATGGGAAAGACTCAGTCACACCAAACATCTCTCTCTACAATCGAAGAGAAAGTATCCGCATACTTCTATACAGAGAATAGAGTTTATAGCCTGAACTAACTTTGTAAACTTGGGAAAGATAATTGAGTGGCGAATGTTAATGAATTTAAGAAATTTTTACTACTTTAACGTCGGTAATAACTTGAAACTAGGAGCCAATAAAGCATGGCCAAGAATAAGTTCTAGCTGACCTGCTACAATGATTAAAACGTGAAATTAGCACACTTAGTAAACAACGGTACCCTTACTAAGGATAAACTTTACCCGAGGCTGCCTCCAAAATACAAATTTAAAATAACAAAGTCCAAATTAATGTGAGTTTACAGAACATGATGCTTTGCTATTAAATACACAAATTTATTTTTTTTAACTTAATGTTTTTTTTGAGGGAGAAAGAGACAGAATGTAAGCAGGGGAGGGACAAAGAGAGAGGGAGACACAGAATCTGAAGCAGGCTCCAGGCTCCGAGCTGTCAGCACAGAGCCCGACGCGGGGCTCGAATTTGTGAACCGCAAGATCGTTACCCGAGCCAAAGTCGGACGCTCAAACGACTGAGCCACCCAGGCGCCACTTAAAATACACAAATTTATCCCAAAAGATACACAAATAAATGAAGTCTACTAGGTTCTACAAATTAACTCCTAGAAAGGCTGAAATTTACTTCCACATTGCAAATTCTGCTTACGTCAATCATAGATTTCATTCACAGATTACTACCACCAGACCAGAGGAATGAGCCAAAAGGGACCAAAATCCAACGATTCCCGATTCAGAGTAAAGTACAGGATAAACGCCAGGCGAAAATGCAAAAGTTTACTGAGAAGGTAAGTACAAATCTACTTCTGAGAACTAAAATAATAAAAGATTCTCCTTGACTGTATAAATGACTGTGCATTTCAGAATCATAGATTACCTGCCCCACTCCAGACCTACTGAATTAAAATCTCCCCAGGATGCTGTGACCCAGAGCCAGGGTTACTGTTTTCCTGGGTGCCTAGCACCAAACCATGTCAGCAAAGAGCACTCCAGCAGATGGCTGAGCCAGCCAAGGAAATTAGTCCAACAAAAACAAAGTATTAAGAAGCAGTTTAGGGAATTACCTCCCATGCTTTCCTCTTCCCTGGCCTGAAAAACAACTCCCAGATGGACCATTAGTCTTGCAAGGCAAAGAGGAAGGGAGATCATCTGGGGAAACTCTAGAAGTAAAACGTGACCCTCAATAAGAAACCCAAGAAAACTAAGAACTCAAGATAATTCACTAGGAAAAAAAGGGAAAACAAAGATAAGTGCCATAGGAAGTACTAAAGTACATAATTAGGTAGAAAAGAATGGTGGTTGTTAGGCCATTCTAAACAAGAGAAATATAATTTGTCTTCTGTGGTCATAAAATAGAGGTCACATAAGATCAAGACACAACTAAATTCCAATTCCAGCTCCACCAGCTATATGACATTACTTCATTCATGTGCCACATGAATGGCACATTCACCTAAAAGTGTGGTAAGAACACTCCTATAAGGCAAGGAAACATGAAACAGTTGTAAAGCATCTGGCTCATTATCTGACCCATCCTAGGTGTTCAATAAAGATTGTTCCCTTCCTCCTCAAATGGAGGTAAGAAAATAAAAACTGATGATTACTTAATAGAAAAGGATCGAGTGGTCATTGTAGCACAGTTTTTTGACTGTGTGCCTTCTCAGATGTCTTTTGGTTTTTCTATTCCTGAAGGTGGGTATCCCACCCTCAGACTACCCTCAGCTATCATCTTTTGAGATGCAATGGAATCACAGGAAAGCTGTAAAGTCTTTGCAATGCCCATAAATCTTTTTAGAAACAAGACCATTAAGGTGCACAGGTACAAAGCCACAAATGACCAGGTAAACCCCCCAGTCATTTAGGGGTGGGGACAGGCATGGGGAGAGATCTTAACTTCATCTTTACTAAGGCTCAAGGCCTGACTTTGCAAGACACTGAGAACAATTTCTAACCTTCACAGCTTTAAACAAGGGAACTATGTGCTAAGCAGGCCTCTAGGAATGTAAAAGGTGTTCCTGGGCTCTTTGTACAGTATGAAAGGTAAAGAAGTAAGGTTAAGGAAGACAGGTGAGATGCCAGCCTTGTTCAGGCGGCCAGAAACAACATTTGAAGTCAATTACGGTGAACCGATCATCCAGAAGCAACTGGGGACCTGGCTGAGCTTCTGGTCTCAAACGGTCCTAGGGAGTATAAGCTACATGGGAAGACAAACTCATCTGTCAATGTTCCCCTGAAAGTGGGTGATCCAGGACTGAACACAATACTCTGAATCTTTTGATATGTCCCTGTCTTGTCTTAGAGATTACCAATGTCCTTTTGTTTTTGGTTTTTGTTGGCTTTTTTTTTAACCTTATACTTTTATTACTGCAATTCAAGATCACCTGAGCGATTCTGTCAGCCAAAGTCACTCATGACTAAAATAAGCTTATTATGGTTAACTAATGCTCTCATTAAACCAAGACTTCCTTCAGCTGTACTTGCACAACTGGTTTTCTGGGCCCAAATGCAGATCTTCACAAATATGTCTACAACAATTAGCCTTATCAGAATTAGCATACTATTTCAGTCCCTTTTCACCACCTTGGCCCTCAGATTTCACATCAATAGAACAAACCTGACAAGGTGACTTCAATGGTTTCTTCCAGCTTCAAAATAACATTTTTAGCATTTACCAACCTCATATGGTTAACATTTTACGTTTTTACTTTTAAAGCAATTTTATTTCCACTCAGATTTTTCAAAGGACTTGCCCTCCCCTCCAACCAGAAACAGCTAGAGATCTTTGCCTACAGGAATCACTGTATTCGCATGTTCCTCACACTCCAGCCTATCAAGCCTTTATTTTAGGAGAACTCAAAGCTTCTCAAAACTTCATGTACTAGAAGAGAAAAGGAGAACAAACTGCAAAATTTATAATGACCAGCGTTCTTATCCCTATGAAAGCAGAATGCAGAAATAAAAAGGCCGAAAGAATTAGGAACAAGGTCTGAACTCCCATAAACCAGAAAACACTACCAAGGAGATCGTGTTGTTCTTAAACAGGTACAATCGACATCTCTAATCAACACAACTGTATCTGTAAATGATATCCACAAGAATTACTTGGAAGAAAATTCTTCAGGGGCGCCTGGTTGGCTCCGTCAGAGGAGCATGACACTCTGGATCTCAAAGTCGTGAGTTCAAGTTCCACGTTGGGTGTAGAGATTACTTATACAAATAAAACTTAAAAAAAAAAAAATTCTTGAGATGGTTAGGAAGGAAAGGGTTGATGTGAAAATAAGTCACAATCTTCTGCAGCACACCAGCCTCTAAAAAAAAAACATCTAAGGGTGGAAATAGGGTAGTGACTAGAACCTCTCTCCTCTCAGGATTTTAAATGAGAAAATATGGTAAATGAGTAGAAACTGTACTAAGTCAAAAAATGGAAACCGTCACATACCATTTTCCACCAAGTTTCCCCTGTGTGGCACTAGGAACTCAGAATTATCTTCTCTCCTTTACATTTTCATGATCACTTCATGTGTTCCTCGGCAGAAGTCAAGAGGTTTTCAAAAATAAACTTTAAGTATGTGCAACTATGTCCATGATACCAAATATTTTTTAAGAAACTATGTCAGTTATGCCAAAAAAAACTTAAACAATTTATCCACAGACTGTGTTGCCTCAAATACAAGTGAAACTCTATACACGTCTTTGATGATCCTTGCTTCTAAAACTGTCAGAGGCCCCAAACCAGTGAAGGCTCATTCATTCACTGCAAGAGATAATCTAGTCCTCACCTCACAGGCTGGACACTGTTTCTTTAGCCAGCTGCCCTAATTAACACTTGGCTTAGTAGTTATCGAGGTCTCATGCTACAGTAAAGCCTTACATTTAGATTAATTAAAAACCAATACAGAATATTAAGAATTTTGATTACACAGAATTCTAATCGAAATGGGAAATGCTTTGGAGAACCACACCTTATTTTCAAACTAGCCATTTAGTACAACACCATGAACTTAAAAGCCAAAATTGGAAATTATTCTTTTCAAAGTCCTTTCTGAAGAGTCAACATTTAACTCCACCAATGCTGCTGTTACTCAAGGTATATCTGGAGCTTCTCTTTTACAAAGATCTTCGGATAGCATTAGAAACTCATTATAGATATATCTCTTATTTTCTTTCTTTACACAAAACAGTTTTTTGCAATTTATTAATATCAATTTTTACACTAATCTTGTTTCTAAATTTATTTTGGGCTATTTTTAAAAACCAAAACTATCTCTCACCTGCTCAAAAAACTTATACATCCCACCAATAATTAGTATTTTTAAAAGGCCTTGCCTTAATTCTCACAGAATGAGGAAGGTAAGTCCTGCCTAGTATAATTCCTTAGAAGACTTTGGGACGCATGGGTGGCTCAGTCATTAAACATCTGACCTCAGATCAGGTCATGATCTCAAGGTTCACTGAGCTCGAGCTCCGTGTCAGGCTCTGTGCTGACAGCTCAGAGCCTGGAGCCTGCTTCAGATTCTGTGCCTCCCCCCTCTCTCTGCCCCTCCCTGGCTCATGCTCTGTCTGTCTCTCTCTCTCAAATATAAATATTAGGGGCGCCTGGGTGGCGCAGTCGGTTAAGCGTCCGACTTCAACCAGGTCACGATCTCACGGTCCGTGAGTTCGAGCCCCGCGTCGGGCTCTGGGCTGATGGCTCAGAGCCTGGAGCCTGTTTCTGATTCTGTGTCTCCCTCTCTCTCTGCCCCTCGCCCATTCATGCTCTGTCTCTCTCTGTCCCAAAAATAAATAAACGTTGGAAAAAAAAATTTTTTCAAATATAAATATTAAAAACAAATTTTTTTACGATTCTCTAAAAAAATAAAACTAAATGAACATATAGCTTGATACTCCCATAAATTAAAAGAAATCAAAGTTTTTACCTTAAATAATTTAAACATGCCCAGTAACGTATCATTTATAACCCGGCTTTTCTTTACAAATATTGCAAAGGTAATCCCAATAAAAATAAACAATAAACCTGGGTACCTAATATTGTACTATATTCAAGTAGCTCACTGGTATCCTGGCCATGCAATATATCATAACTAATAAGGTGTGAACATCATATTAATTGAAAATACTGTATTAATAAGGTGTTAATAAGTGTTTTCAGTCACCCATTTTACTTCAGAGCTGAGTTATTATCTGTGTTAACTGAGATAAATCTGTCACCAATATTAAGAAATTATACATTAACACCAACTTCTACCAATAAGAAAGTTCTAGATTTTGTTCCTTAATTTAGAATCGTGTACAGGGATGTACTGAGAAAGAAGGAAGGTTTGGTTGGATTAGGTTAAGTTTAGTTGATTATGTTAGCTTAGCTTAGTAGGATTAATAACAGTAAGTTCTTATTAAACTGCTGTATAGAAAAAAAAACTTTGTTCAAATTGTAAGAGGACTTAAGTCCAAACTAAGCCAATTACACTTCCATACAGAAGAGTCAAAATGGCGCATAACCTAAAAACTGAAAATAGTACTTCCCTGTTGCAAGGGACAAAGTTCTTTCTTTCTCCTCCAAGCTTTTTCTAGTCTAACCCCAACTGTTCCCTAGCTAACTCCTCCCCATCCTTCAGAACATGGTAACAGAAACACCACCACCTTCAGGAAACAATCCCCTAATTCTTTCAATTCACGCTGAACTGGGTCAAGTGGCCCACGTCCGCACTCTCCAGAGCACACCGTCAAACCTCTTAACAGATCTCCACCATACTCTAACTGGAAGCCACCTAGTGTAGCCTCTCCTACCAAAATGTAAGTTCCTTGTGGGTGAGATGAGGTCCTAAAAATGCAGAACCCCAGGACCACACACACTGCTTGGTACCTAGTAATTATTCAAATGACCATGGATAAATCACTTGCAGATGGAGATTATGAGAGAGCCCACCATCATGTGCATTTCTCCTATCAATCTTGGGGGGCAGTGGGGACAGTGATGTTACTAACACAAATGTTCTTAAAGATGGGGAGATGCAGTTGTGTAACAATGCATACACAGTGAAAAATTAGCAACTTGAAAAGTAAACTTACTCAGAAATTTTAAAACAATAATAAGCCTCTGAAGTAAAACATTCCCTCTGTTGCCCTCCCTGGACCTGTGAGTGTGATGCATCAGCGGAGGAAGAAGTGTCTTTGCCTCTTCCATCACACTGTCAAAGTCTCAACAAGAGTGAAAGTTAGATTAGAAGAGAGGCAAAAAGAAGGGGAAAAAAGAACATGAACATGAACACGAACATGAACACATACCCCTCTATCAAAGTATATGCTACTCTCAGGGTGCCTGGGTGGCGCAGTCGGTTAAGTGCCTGACTCTTGATTTCGGCTCAGGTCATGATCTCATGGTTTGTGAGTTTGAGCCCTGTGTTGGGCTCTGTGCTGACAGCATGGAGCCTGCTTAGGATTCTCTCTCTCCTTCTCTCTCTCAAAATAAATAAATAAATAAGCTTCCAAAAAAATATATATATATACACACATGTATGTACACACACACACACACACACACACACGCATGCTACTCTCTTGCAACCTCTCCAACCAAATGCTGCTCTTTTTCACAATGGCAAAAAGTGCCAAATATTCCCTGCCATTCATTCCACTTCCTGTGTTCTCGTTTCCAGCCCATTCATGTCTTGCTCAAAAATGCCCTCAGAGCCAGGGAGGACCTCTCCATCAAGCTGATAGCAGACAGGGAGAATTATTCAGCTGCAAGGGGCAGGGAGTAAGAGACCCACTCCAGCTGCTCCAGAAGTTCAAATGTGCACATGAGCCTCCAAGAGACACTGGAACGCTACAAGAGCTCCAATGCAATCTAAAGCCAACAGTCCCCCTGACTTGATCCCAATGCTGTGTGTGCCATGGACGGTTTTGACACTTAGATTTCACAGAATACTTACTTTCCCTGAGACTGTCACCATTTTGTAATCCATACAAACATACAAATCCATACAAACATAATCAAAATTATTATTGCTTGGATTACTGAGTCATTGTCCACCTGGACCTTTTTTAATGAGATACTACTGGAAATGGTTCATAGACTTCAAAATAATTTAAGTTTCCTAACTGATGAAACTAGTAAAGGCCAAAACTCCTTTAAATGCAGTATTCTAATTTTTTAAGTGTGGTCCTTTTAACATTTTTTTTCAAAGTTGAAGAAAATAGTGAAAAGAGAAATCCCTTTTTTTTATACCTCAGTTTCTCTGCCCTACAATTCCATGCCATTCAGATAACTTCTCTCATATAAAATGGCCAGCTCTTGACCCCCTTCAAAATGTATCTCTAGTCCCGAAAGTTTTATCCTCAGGGAAGTTTTCTGGCATCATATTCTCATAAAACAAGGTACTCTTCTTCCAGATCTCAGTTAAGGTATAAGTTTTATGTATCAACTTCCAACCTGTATTTGTCTTTTCTCTCTCAGGATACAGTCAACTGACTGCTTTAGAAATAACTAGACAGTGGTCTTCACACTGAACTAAAGACAAATTTAAAAAATTATGCTGTACCCATTTTTTCAAGCAGGAAGGCACAACAGATAATTGTTCCCCAAGTCATGACTCTGTTCTGTTCTGCAGCTCATCATATAAATAAAGTGACAAGAATCTGTACCTTGAAGCTACTACTGCTCTGTTAGAGCACTGTTTCAGGGATCAGACACTCTCTTAAGGCATCTAGAAACCTAAGAGTATGAAAGGTCTGTCTTTTCACCACCCCCCTTCGCTCTTTGCAACCAGAGAGAGAAAATAAGCTGCCCAAATGTCCCTTTTCATCACCCTACTTACCCTTCGACAATGACACTCAGCAACAGAGAACAGGACAGATGTACATGTTTGTTACCACTGACAAAAGGCATATACTATCTTCAAGAGCATTAAATTTCTTGAAATAACAAATGTTGGTTAACTAATGATTGCACTCTGTTTTCTCTAGCTCCTCACCAAAAACAACATTAAACTTGGAAAAATATTACTCTCCCCTCCCAACCCAAAGAAACTAGAATACCAACAAACCTTAAGTGATTAGGCAACTATATTTCCTTTTTTTTTTTTTTTTTTTTTTGCAACCAAGCAATTCTATATATAATGATGCCCGGTTCAATACTAACATACAACCATATTCTAGATGATGTTACAGGTATAAAAAGCTTGGTCAAAAATGCAGACCAAGTTCATCAATATTATCAATGGGTCTTTATCAGGAATAGAAATGTGGCAACATAACGGTTAAGTCACAGACCGTCAAGAGAGTAGGATTCTATAAACTTACTATGGGACTGTCACAATTCAACCCTCCCTGTACAATATAAAACTTTTTAAAAATGCACACTAAGAAGTTTGTAGAGCACTAGTGTGTCCAAAGTGCTTTTCTGAAATCCTATAATGCTATGGGATAAAGTGTGTATCCAAAGCAAACACTGTTTTCATGGTGAAATGTCCTCAAGAGTTTAACTCTTCCCATCATCCCCCAATTTTTCTTCTCAAGCACAATCAGATAGGAAAACAATACCATTCTGGAAACAACTGTTCTAAATCAAACCCTTGAGGGTGAGACACTTGAGCAAAGGGTCCATTTCTTATTTTAGTCCCTAAACATATATACAAAGCCTGGCATACAGCAAACACTAACAGTAGACTGCCAAATTTAATAATCTACCTTAAACCCACGTACACTATTTCAACTGTTTCCCTTTTGGGCTTAAAAGTGGTTTTAGCTGGGGCACCTGGGTGGCTCAGTCGGTTAAGCGTTCAACTTCAGCTCAGGTCATGATCTCACAGTTTGTTGAATCCAAACCCTGCATCAGGCTCACTGCTGTCAGCTCAGAGTCTGCTTCAGATCAGATCCTCTGTCCCCTTCTCTCTGCCCCTCCCTGGCTCATACTCTCTTAAAAATAAAAAACATGAAGACAGACAGAGGAAGGAAGGAAGGAAGGAAGGAAGGAAGGAAGGAAGGAAGGAAGGGAGAGAGGGAGAGAGAGAGAGAGGGAGAGAGAGAGAGAGAGAGAGAGAAAGAAAGAGAAAGAAAGAAAGAAAGAAAGAAAGAAAGAAAGAAAGAAAGAAAGAAAAAAAGAAAAAATAAAGAGAAAGAAAGAAAAGAAAGAAAAGAAAAGAAAGAAAGAGGGAGGAAAAGAAAAACAGGAAAAAAAGTTGTCTTTAGCAAATCTGGACTTTACTTTTTTTTTTTAATTTTTTTTCAACGTTTACTTATTTTTGAGAGAGAGAGTGACAGAGTGCAAGCAAGAAAGAGGCAGACAGAGGGAGAGGAAGACACAGAATCTGAAGCAGGCTCCAGGCTCTGAGCTGTCAGCACAGAGCCTGACGCGGGGCTTGAACCCACAAACCGTGAGATCTCAACCTAAGCCGAAGTCGGTCGCTCAACCGACTGAGCCACCCAGGCGCCCCTGGACTTTACTATTTTTTTAATGCATTTTAAAAATTTATTTATTTTATGGGGGCGCCTGGGTGGCGCAGTCGGTTAAGCGTCCGACTTCAGCCAGGTCACGATCTCGCGGTCCGGGAGTTCGAGCCCCGCGTCGGGCTCTGGGCTGACGGCTCAGAGCCTGGAGCCTGTTTCCGATTCTCTGTCTCCCTCTCTCTCTGCCCCTCCCCCGTTCATGCTCTGTCTCTCTCTGTCCCAAAAATAAGTAAACATTGAAAAAAAAATTTTTTTTTTAAATAAAAATTTATTTATTTTTTATTAAATAATCTCTATGCCCAACACAGGGTTCAAACCCACAAGCCCGAGATCAAGAGTCACGTGCTCCACTGACTAAATCAGTCAGGTGCCCCAATGTGATCTTTATTATTGAGGCACCTGGGTGGCTCAGTAAGGCACTCAATTCTTGATCTCGGGTCTTGATTTCGGGGTCATGAGTTCAAGTCCTGTGTTAGGCTCCACGCTGGGCATAAGGCCTACTTTTAAACAAACAAACAAACAAACAAACAAACAAAAAGGATAACTATGTGACTGCATTCCTTACGAACTTCAGCCTTGATGCAATTATTTGCCTTTTAAAATACTATTTGACTATTTTATTTTAACCTACATCATCTACTACCATGCAGAGGAGAATATCTCAACACGGGAAAGACAACCAAATATCTGTACTTCTGTAAGGCTACTATGCCAGTCTTTGTAACGAGCGATTTTATTAAACTAGCCAATTGTGACTGCATGCTGTAAGCGGAAATCATTCAAAACTGTGCAACAGCTAGGTTGCTGGTGAGGTGTTGGTTCTTCGGTCCTTACGCATTTAAGAGAAGCAGATGGAGTAGCAGCAGAAGCACAGGCACAAGAACTTCACGAGCCAATGCAGAAGCCGCCAGTCACCTGAGAGCACTGATGCCTGGAAAGCAGCTGGTCCCACCTGAGATGTGCTGGCCATGTAAAGTACACACTGACCGAAGAATTAATACAAAAAAAGTTTGTATTAAGTTTGGGAGTGCCTGGGTGGCTCAGTTGGTTAAGCGTCCGACTTCAGCTCAGGTCGTGACCTCACAGCTCCTGAGTTCGAGCCCCGCGTCCGGCTCTGTGCTGACAGCTGGAGCCTGGAGCCTGCTTCGGATTCTGTGTCCCCCTCCCCTCTGTCTACCCCTCCCCTGCGCTCTGGCTCACTCTCTCTCTCTCTCTCTCTCTCTTTCTCTCTCAAAAATAAACATAAAAAAATCCTATTGAAAAAAATCTCAAGTTTGTATATTAATCACATGTTTAAGTGATAATATTTTTGTACATTTTGATTTAGGAAAATATTACTAAAGTTAATTTTTTTTTTTTTTTTTTTTACCTTTTTTAACTTGACTACTAGAAAATTTTAAACTACTTATGTGGCTCACAATATACACAGTGGGCAGTGCTGGGTTGGAAACCCAGGCCTGGGTTCAATGCCCAGTACCAGTAATTTCCTGGGCTTATTTTTTTGTTTTTGTTTTTAATGTAATTTATTGTCAAGTTAGCTAGCATACAGTGTATACAGTGTGCTCTTGGTTTTGGGGGTAGATTCCCATGATTCATCGCTTACATACAACACCCAGTGCTCATCCCAACAAGTGCCCTCCCAAACGCCCATCACCCATTTCCCCTCTCCCCGCGCCCTCGCCCCCAATCAACCATCAGTTTGTTCTATTTAAGAGTCTCTTATGGTTTGCCTCCCTCCCTCTCTCTATTTTTTCCCCTTCCCTTCCCCCATGGTCTTCTGTTAAGTTTCTCAAGTTCCACATAGGAGTGAAAACATAGGATATCTGTCTTTCTCTGATTGACTTATTTCACTTAGCAATTTAATACTTTACAGTTCCATCTACATTGTTGCAAATGGCAGGATTTCATTCTTTCTCACTGCCATTACTTGGCTTATTTTAAACAGCTGATTAATCTTTGGGCTTCATTTCCCCACCTATAAAAGTAGGATAATGAATGGCACCTCCTCTGGGTCATGGTGAGGATTAACAGGCACTCAGGACATAATGGCTGGCACTCAGAAGTTAATCAGCAAGGAAAGGATTACAAACCGCCAATGATGCTACTGTTCCCAAATAAGTACCTAAAAAAGTTTGTCGATGGGGAAGTGACAGACTGTTCTTTAAACAATGTATGACTTGTCATTATATTACAACATTTCCCTCCCTGACAATAACCCCTGAGCTCACTGATTAACCCCGCTCTACAACACTGACCAACACTCCAAAACCACAGTCGTGATTTCTCGTTTATTTTTACATAAAACAGTATTTTCTAACTTAATGATCTATTGTTTGAATGCTGTTTCAAGCATATTAAAAAGGATCACATCAGAGAGATTCACTGGGCCATACCAAACAATTTTAAACTAAGACAAAGAAAAAAAGCAGCAAAGCCACAATCCCTCCCAAAAGTGAGGTTCCTAAAATCTCCAAGTCCAAAAACTACTGGAAGTTCACCGGGTGTACATCTTAATATTTTCAAAAGCAATCTAGAACTCAATAACAAGCAATCGGCAAAAAATGAAAAGGAAAAAAAGGTACCTTTTGTTCTAATTTAGCAGCAAGCTTATAAGGAAAAGCTCATTACAAAAATCAGTTGTTCGAGTTAAGCACTGATATTCTTTTGAGGAAGGAACGGTGCAAGACAGTTAAACCGACTGGCGAATAAGATTCCACATTTCACGTTGAAACTTTCCACCCCTCTAACAAACCAACCACCACCAGATACCAGACGTCAACTCAGTAAGCAGATAACCCGTGGTGGTCAGGCCATCTTTCCTATTACAGTACGATTTTAAGGGAGCACGTGTGTAGAATTTACTAAAATGCCTGAGACTTAGTATCTTTTACTGGAGGGGGAGGAGGAACATCGACTGCGGTGAACATACAGCTTTTCAGGTGGGTCAGTTCTCAGCAGAATGACCCTGACGTCATCTCTAACATCCAAACATACAACACAAGCCCCATAATCTTAACAGGTGTGATCTGATACTTCATATGTCCTGCAGATTCAAGCAAATTACCTCACTGCTCTCAAATCTGCTCTTCCCGCTAAAACCTAGTTGGCTACAGAAGAAATTAAACACCTTGGACACACTCATTGACCACAGGAGTCCCCAAAGTTACCATGGCTACCAGTCAGGCCCACGGGTACTACCGGGGAGAAGCATACGGTGTGACTGTACCTTAATGACATGTGGGATTTCAAAAGTGGCTTAACAACAGGGAGGGGAAAATAAACACAATGAGCGAAAAGGCACCAGCCTATCACAGCACCTGGCTCCCCACAGCTGAGTCTTGAACCAGATGCTATTCAGGCAGCTCACAAAGTCTGCTCCCCAGCCCCAGCCTCTACCCCACCAAATTACGGAGGTAGGCCCACCTCATATTCTTTTTGTAACTCCTTCCCCAAGCACGCAGCACACTGCTAAACATAAACTACACAATGAATGAACACAGCTGTCCACACTAGCTCATCAGTGTCACTTAGAGAAGCAGGCAGTCCAGTGAAGTCTGAGTTACGAAAGGGTAACCGCATCCCTTTCCTCTTTAAGCCTCTCAAGATTTTAGGATGTCCTTCCCTCCTCCTTCCCTCCCAAACCCTCAAAGCTGCCCTGTCATCAGGTCCCATCTCCCTTTGTTCAAATCTCTCTACTACCATTTGCCAGTCCGACTCATTTTTCTGTTTACAAACTGCCTGGGCCCCTGAATCCCGAGCTCCAGTCAGGGGCGCTGTGCACAAACCTCCTGTCACTCTAAAAGCTAATGGTCAGCATACATGAGTCTGACTTTAAAATGTCACTTCTTTCAGAAATTCCTCAGGAGACAAGAAAAATTACCAATTTCTAGAGTAACCTACCACCCCAAACCTAAGAGTAACATTTAGGAAGCAAAACACTCTAGTCCCAGAGACCCCAACTCAACGCCACACTCTGAAGCTACATGCAGGTGCCACGCCCCCATCCTAGAGCTGCAATTCCACGTAATTTACAAGCCCAGAATCCGCTTCAGAGAACAGAACGCTAACCCTACTCCCAGACCATTTCTGTCACATCCAGTCACTTACCAAATACAATGGGAAGACTGAAAGAAAAAGTCTCCAGCGAATGCCAACAGTCTCAGGCCATCTTCCTAATGTGTCATGTGCTCAAAGACAGACACTGAAAAGAACCAAGAACAAATCAACCATTCATCTGAGAAACGCATCCACCATGAGAAGGCCTGCCATAAGAATTCACAAAACATGTAGTCCACCAACTTGCTTATCCAACTCTGGAGGCTCTCTAACTCTTTCCAAATGGTGAAATACAGGAACCTTCTGTACCTTTGTACTAACAGTGTATTTCCCATCTTTAGTCTCTATAGCACCACCTAACATCTCACAACTCATTTCTTATTTATGTACGGAAATCTTTTTTGTTAATGGTCATTAGAATAAAAAGCTATTGACCATCTCAGGGTAACAAAAGCATGATGATCTTCTTCTGTTTTTTTAATGTGCAACTATTCAAGAGTTTTCATTTTGTTTCCCTTCATTTTAAAACTCCTTCAAGCAATTAGCTATTCAATTCCACCACAGAATGCAGTTTTAGAAATGAATGGGCAGTCTTTACAACCAGCTTAAAGTTGCTCCCTGTCAAAGCCTATTTACATAACACAAATCCGAAAGACAAGGTCCAACCATAAAACGTCCACAGAAGTGCTGAGTGAAAGACAGACTGGGGTTGAAGGCACAGGATGAATGTCCGAGAGAAATCTGGGAATAAAGCTGGAGATAATCAAGATCAAAATAAACAAGAATTATACCTCCTTTCTCTGCTTTTCGGGCTAAAACAGGTACCCTTATTTCCATTTCCCCTGAGGTGGTAAAAATGCAAGATAATGAGAGTTTAACCATTATAATAAAGTATAAAAGAAACGTGTACTCTTTAATGAAGAGGGATAATTTATAATATAAGGATGTTCGTGTAATTAATTCCAAAACACATTTACCGGACAATTTTAAAGCAGGGACCTGTCCAAGTAGGAGAAAGTCAAGCTGCACAGGAGCGCGGGGCACCGTGAGTACAAACACTGATGTTTGTTCTCTGGTCAGCAGACCCACCAAGCAGAGACCGTGTTCTGCAGCTGGCCCCAAACCGGAGGGGCTGACAACAGCAACTGCCATTCTTCAGCATCTGGGCACGAAACCATGCAACGCACATCGCGGTGCGGGGTCCCCTTCTCTCAACCTGTGCTTTCGCACAGCTCACCCTTCAGCACGACACGCTCACCTGACTTCACCTCCATTCCCATTTCCCTTTCTCCTGATGGGAAAATTCCTTTCTGATCCAAAGTAACACTTTCAGACCATCTCAGCTTTCCGTGTCTCTGAATGAAATCCAGGAGGGCCGCTAATGCAAGCAGTGGCCCTGAACAAAAGCCATCCTGTCAGCCTCTCGGATCCTGAGCTACATTTACATACTAACTACTACTAACCTATTAGAAATTAAGCCTAAGGGCTTCCAGGCAGGGTCTGTCCTAAACTGCTGCAAACATTCTGGGGACCTGGTTCCACGAACAGTACAAGCCTCCGGCCGGTGTTAAAAGCAAACGTGGGCAGGACCAGCAGCTACTGCTGGAGCCCTGCACGAGCAATCTGAGCAATCTTCAGGTGATGACTGATCCACAGCGTAGATACAGTGCTGATTTATAACATGCATCACTGCAAAATAAAGGCTAGAAACAATACAGGTACTTTGCTTGGCACAGAGCCAGACACATAATAAGTGCCCAATAACTCAGTATAACACAAATAGAAACGAATTATTTCTCTTTCCTCCTGTGTTGCTCCTATAAAGATTTTCAAATAAGCCAGAAATGACTATTTCCTCAGCTTATTCCAGTCCACTGTAACCTATAATCATGGTTTCAAACTTCTTGGTTTTCTGAGACTCCTCTTTTAAACTTAAGGATCCCAAAGACTTTTTATTTATGTGAGTTTTTATTGAGTTATTGTATCAGATTAAAACCAAGAAACCAGATCTCACAGTTGAGACTGAGCCCCGAAGTGGGCTCTGTGCTGACAGCAGAGTATGCTTGGGATTCACTCTCTCTCTCCCTCTCTGCCACTTTCCCACTTGCGCTCGCTCACTCTCAATAAAAAAATAAACTTAAAAAAACTAACATATTTTTAGGGGCGCCCGGGTGGCTCAGTCAGTTGAGTGTCTGACTTTGGCTAAGTCATGATCTCATGGTTCACAAGTTCGAGCCCTGTGTCAGGCAGGCTCTGTGCTGACAGCTCAGAGCCTGGAGCCTGCTTGTTTCAGATTCTGTCTCTCCCTCTCTCTCTGCCCCATTCCCGCTCATGCTCTGTCTCTCTCTCTCTCAAAAATAAAAAATATTAAAAATTTTAAATTTTTTTTTAATTTTTTTTTTCAACGTTTATTTTATTTTTGGGACAGAGAGAGACAGAGCATGAACGGGGGAGGGGCAGAGAGAGAGGGAGACACAGAATCGGAAACAGGCTCCAGGCTCTGAGCCATCAGCCCAGAGCCCGACGTGGGGCTCGAACTCACGGACCGCGAGATCGTGACCTGGCTGAAGTCGGACGCTTAACCGACTGCGCCACCCAGGCGCCCCAAAAAATTTTAAATTTTTAATAAATTTTTTAAAATACATTTTTATTATAAAAATAACTACATTTTCTGAACAAAACAGAAGTTAATGAGAAAGTGGCATTGTTTTACACCTTCACAAATCTCTTTAATGTCTGGTTTAATAGGATACAGTTGGGATTTCCATATCTGCTTCTGCATTCAAACTATTACATACAATGTTTTGGCTGAAGTACACGAAAAAAATTCAGCCTCAGATACATAGCTGGAAAAGGGAGGGGTATTTTAATAGTCTTTTCAAATAATCGCTAATATTCTTCTCGACGCTACACTAAAACCTGAGAAGTGATAGTTTCTTAGAAGGTTAGTTGTGCTATAAAATCTGAAACTACAGCAATGGCTCTTTTGTTCGCTGTGACATTAAAAGTCACTGGTCTCTTTTTCTACCCACATGTGATTTAGCAACATCATATACTGATCCCCTGAAAACTACAGGTTCTCTGACTCACACAGATCTTCCCCACGTTGGCACCTTCATCACACAGCATTGAAAAAAAAAAGTACATGTGTGGGGCACCGGGCTGGCTCAGTTGGTGGAGCATGTGACTCTTGATCTCCGGGTTCTCAATCCGAGCCCCAGGTTGGGTGCAGATGCTACTCAAAAATAAAAAATCTTAAAAAAAAAAAAAAAAGTGTACTTGTTAATACCATTACCAAATTCATGAGGAAGTTTTTAAACACTGAGAAGCCATCAAGCTCAGGGTGGCAAATACAAGTTTTCCAAACTTCTGATTTTCACTTCAAAGCCCAGTTTTATCACTGGCAACAAATACGGCCCATTGTTTTCCTTGAAGAAACAGACTTGCTTTTATTCACTGTCAAGAAACTGTCTGCCAAATACCCAAGTCTGAATACACACAGTTTGTCAACCTTCCCTTCAAGTAAAACTGGTGCTCCAAAGAAATAAAAAACAAAAAAATAAAGGCAGTTGGTTCACCTCCCAAGTCACACAAATGCTTGAGGGCTTTTCCTCAAGACAACGGACACACTTAAGTGCGCAGAAGGGCTCTGTGCTTACTTCTTCTGTCACACAGACCCTCAAAAAATGGCTACTCAAAGACTGAGATTTGGGTGCCTGGGTGGCTCAGTCGACGAAGCGTCAGACTCTTGATTTTGGCTCAGGTCATGATTCACAGTTCGTGAGTTCAAGCCCCGCATCAGGTTCTGCGGTGACAGCGTGGAGTCTGCTTGGGTTCTCTCTCCTCCCTCTCTCTGCCCCTCCCCAACTTGCACGCTCTCTCTCCCAAAACAAATAAGTAAACTTTTTTTTAAAGACTGAGATTAATTAATTAAAAAATTAAGTTTTTACTGCTTCATGGTTCTAGAACACTAAGTAAAACCCTCACTACTTTTCGCTCAGGGTGTGTGACGGGATACCATGATGGCTCGAGTCCAGTTTGGTACCACTGTCTTGATTCATGCTAAGACGTCAGCAGTTTGCCCAGACTGCTTCAATGCAAATGTCTGCACAGTATAAAAAGGTAAATATTGTTTCAATATTATTAAGCAAATAGTGTTGGCCACACACGGCACCACAAGGGTCTCAGGAATCCTGGAGGGTTGTCCACTTACTATACTTTGAGAACCAATGTTACACGTCATGAATAGCTATCAATTACCTATGTACATGGGATCGTAAGAGTATAAGACATGGTTATCACTGACAGGAACTAAGAGGGACGGGGGATATACATATACACACACACTCACGAAAAACCACAATAGGAGCAGTTACAACCACTGCCCAATGAAACACCACAGAAAACAAACGCTACAATCTTTCTAAGGAAGGGAGATGATCCCTTGGGTTGGAACAGCTGGAGAAGGACTGAGGGAGGAAAAGGATCTGAGTTGGGCTCTGAACAAGGAAGGCAGAGGTGAGAGCATTGCAGGCAGAGGGCACGGTGTGGGCTCAGGGATGTTCAGGGCACAGTGAGAAAATCTGGAGAGTCACAGACACAGAGCAATGTCCCAGCTGCCAGCCACCTTAGCACAGCCCAGGAAAAGTCAAATGCCTTGACCAAGGACGCCAACAGAGTAGTGACCTAGGAAGTAAAAAGGCTAGAAAGGAAGACTATAAGGTCAAGGTGAAAGAAGTCTGACTGCCAAGCTTAGAGTACTCTGAACTTGACCCTGGAAACATCACAGAACCCCTGCAAGAATTTTGGTTTGAATTTCCAAGGTGTTTCGGAAAGGCCAATCTGAACTGTGTTCAAGAAGAAAAGTAAGAGAAATCTGATACAGAAGCCCGACTTGGAAGCCAGTGCCATAACCCAGGTGAAAGTTAAGAGCAAGGGCATGAGCAATCCTCAAGACAACCACAACAGTAAAGGGACGGCCACAAAAGATGGTATGACAGGACCTGGCTCGAACGGGACAGCTGGTGATGAGTGACTAGCCCAGGAAAATAATGGGCATGATGCTTATTCTAATAATCACAGATATGGGCCACAGAAAGGGAAGCAACACGATTCAAGAGATACTGGGTCAGTAAACCACACTAGCAGGTAAAATCCCAGAAAGAGAGAAATACACAGGCTTTAAGATACAGTTTAGATGTCACATCCTTCATGTGCGTTCCTTACAATTTTGTACATATCACTGCCACACCACAAAATTCCATCTCTCCAAACACCCCGAAGTGACTTCTGCATTCCTAGTAGCTGATTCCATTCACTGCGCTCGAACATTTTTGTTCAATGAGTTAATACTACTTGTACTTATAATTGGCATATCTATTCTTTTTGTTTTGCAAGCAAGATGCTTATCCTTGAGCAACGAGCTTTTAGCGAACTGGGACTGTGTGTTACTCTCCCTGGGTTCTTCCAAGGCCTGGCTTCTAACATGCTGTTTCGAATGTCAGTTAAATAGAATCCCACAATAATCTGTCCCTAGAAACAAAAATCAAGTTAGCTTCATGCTTACACACTTTTCCCTCAAAGCCTCTATGCTCTGCTTACACAAGATGTTGATTCTGAAACCTCGTTGCATTTACAAAAATTAGCTAAAAAACCCACAGTTGCAAATGACTCATTAGAGCACTAAATAATTCATGTATCCTAAAACTGGAACAAACCAACCTCACGGCTAACTTATTTCTTACCAGGAATGTACACTGGGAAGGTCAGTACCTGCTGTGTAAGTCTTCTTTCAATTCTCCCGACGACCCATACCATGATCCATACTTTAAAAAAATTCTTCCCAGTCACAGCTACAACTACAGATGAAATCTAGTAACCAGCTATACAAAGCGGGTATTGTTTTTCCATTTTAAACACAAGGCAGCTACACATCAAAAAAGCTAAGTTTCTAGCCCAAGATCACAAAAACTAGTTTAAAGAGAGCAAGGCGAACCCACATTCATGAAACCATGCAGTGCTGTGGGGATTTCAGTCAGATCATTCATCTCCGACGTAAAGCACACCAACAAAAACAAGGGATCTGCTCCACTATTACAGTACAGAGAGAGCAGTCTCAATGGCAGAGCCAGAAAAAGAGTTTATGCAGACACTCTCCTTTGTAACTTAATATGATTTTATAAAACACTATCATCTGCAACATAGAGTCCTTTCTCCAAAAGACACCCAAACCAGCCTTCATTTGGCTCTAAAGGCTACTCTGTTAGCAAAATGTAGAATTCCTTGCAATTAACAATAAAAAGGACTTTGGCTTTGGAGTGAGAATGATTTGGCTCATGTTCTGGATCCTGCTCGTACCTGCTATGTAGCTTAATACAAGTACCCTAGTTTCTCTGAACCTCAGCTTCCCTTAACTGAAACAGATAAAATGAATAAAGTCAATAAACACTGAATAAAGGGAATAAGCGTTGAGTAAGCACTCAATAAACCTAAAGTTTCCTTCATCCTACCCCAACTTCACCAGAATTTTGTCTCTAATTTCAGCATTCACACTACAATAGAATTCCAGTAACTTACCTGGTCCTCTGTAAAATCAGGATGAGAATCTTAGAATTCTTGTCAAACCCACTTGTTCTGTAGATACAAAGTTCACAACCAAAGTTAAAGTTAGCTGGTACTAGCCAAACCAGACTAGAATCTGAATGTTCTTAACTCCCCGATTCAAAACTCTAAATCAAAGGCACAAAGACTATCAGTAGGGAAAACAAAACACCAAGACAAAGTGTGAACTGGTACATCTGACCCATACATTCAGAAGCCCTAACCCTATCCCATACCTTCCATTGAGCAATCTTACGGTAACTCTTTAAGGAAACACAAAACAGACTTTGCACGGGGGTAGAGAAGACCCATCGGTGTGTCACTTTCCTAGGATACAGCAATCTAGATACAGTCCAAAGGATAAAAAAAAAAAAAAAAAAAAGTCATGGTCACATAAGGCCCTACTACATCACTCGGCCTAAGATAGCTGAGAATATACACATACAGTGATAACAGCCCGAAAGAGGCGAGTGCAGGCAGGGAAAGCAGAAGAACTTTAAAGATAACTAAAAATTTGTTTAAACAGAAAAGCCAATTAAGGGCCGCCTAGGTGGCTCAGTCGGTGAAGCATCCAACTTCAGGTCAGGTCATGATCTCACAGCTCATGAGTTCGAGCCCCGTGTTGGGCTCTGTGTTGACAACTCAAAGCCTGGAGCCTACTTCCGATTCGATCTCTCTCTCTCTCTCTCTCTCTGCCCCTTCCCTGCTCATGCGTGTGCACTCTCTCTCAAAAATAAACATTAAAAAAAAAGGCAAATTAATCACCAACTAGCTTTTCACCACAGCCACAATCTAACAACCACTTATTCAGTAAATACTATGAGTCACTAACATACACTTGGGAGCTAAGTGCTAGTGAAAGGTGGGACACCAGCCCAGTGCAGGGAGTAAGACATTAACATAGAAGTTTATAATACAGTATAGAAATAGAAAGCAGTATGCCAAAAGGCTTGAGAGGTCAGAGAGATGATATCCAACTGTAAGAATGAAGCAGAATTAACATAAGAAATATCTCAACTTCAGGGGCGCCTGGATGGCTCAGTCGGTTAAGTGTCCAACTTCAGCTCAGTTCATGATCTCATGGTTCATGAGTTCAAACCCCACATCAGGCTCCGTGCTGACAGCTCAGAGCCTGGAGCCTGTTTCAGATTCTGTGTTTCCCTCTCTCTCTGCCCCTCTCCCACTCATGCTCCATCTTTCCCTCTCTCAAAAATAAACAAACAAACAAACAAATAAATAAATAAATAAATATCTCGACTTCAGTTCAGGTCATGATCTTGCGGTTTGTGGCTTTGAGCCCCATGTCGGGCTCTGCTCTTACACTGCAGAGCCTGCTTGGGATTCTCTCTCCCTTCCTCTCTCTCTGCCACTCCCTCGCTCAAGCTCGCTGTCTCTCTCTCTCTCTCAAAATAAATAAGCTTTAAAAAAAAAAAAAAGAAAAGAAATATCTTTCAAGGCTCCTATCAAAAACTACATCGAATTTGGACATGCAGAGATGAGAAGAAATATTCTGTGTGTCCCAGAGCCCAATATCAGCATTCGTATACAAAGCGATGGATATGTGTTTCTCAAATGCATGAATGGGCCAGGGCACATGCTAGATGTGCAGTTGAACATGGCCAGAGAACAGCTTTTAAGGCATGTCAGGATGAAACTGTGGCAAGCCTCACTCAGATTTTACTCTGTGGACATTGAGGTCAGTGATACAACCAAAGCTGTGCTTCTGGAAGAATAAACTGACAGAACATAATGGGTAACAGCTAAAGAGAAACTCTGCCATTCAATATATACAGTTGACTCTTGAACAAAGTGGGGGTTAAGGGTACCAACCTCCAGTGCAGTCAAAAATCCACTGTAACTTTTGACTCCCCAAAGACTTAGCTACTAATAGTTGACCAGAAGCCCTACCAATAGCAGTCAATGAACACATATTTTATATATCATACATACTACATTCTATCTTCTTACAATAAAGCTAGAGAAAAGAACATATTAAGAAAGTCATAAGGAATAGAAAACACATTTACAGCACTGTATTGTATTCATCAAAGAAAATCCACATTATAAGTGGACACACACAAGTTCAAACCCCTGTTGTTCAAGGGTCAACTGTATTTGTAATATCACTGAGCTTATCTGCATCCAAAGTAATTTTGCTCTGTTCTTGGTCAGTCCCTCTCCTCAGAGGTTCATTACACTAATGATTACTGATGATGCATGAAGTAACATCAGGACAGGCTAGGTTACACCATGAAAACAAAGGACTAGTAGTTGTAAGAGGCAGATCACAGTAAAGTTTACTTCTCACTCACTCCAAGATCACCATGTCTCCAGGCTACTCTCCAGGGCAGCTGTCCTACAAGCTCTCACTCAGGATTCAACCTGCTTTAATCATATGGTACGATTCCAACAGTGGGAGCACGGGAGGACTTCCCATCAACTTTTAAATGCTTCTTTCCAAAAGGAACACCTCATTTCTGCTCACATTTCATTGGACAGAGGAAGTCACAGGACCACATGCCTTGAAAAGGAAATGGATCCTCCACACATGTAAGAAAAGACAACTAGAAACCTGATGAGAGGCGCCAAAGCCCATCAAAATGTGACGTCTTTCACAACACCCAGTAATCAACCATTACGTTTTGAAGAAAACACATGCCCAGTTTCTTTGCAATTAGGTAACCTGTTCTTGAGGCATTACATTCCCATGCAGCCTTACAAGTGTCATGAATCTCATGAGGACTATGAAACAACCTAATCTGTGTATATTCACTAACTCTAAAGAATGTAGCATCATCTGTGGTAGGTTGTTCTGTTTTTTTGTTTTGTTGTTTTTTTAGTTTTTATACCTATTACTCTTTTAGAAACAGTTTCTAAGCTACTGAAAAACCATACAGACTATTCGTCTTGCTCTAATCTGAGAAATTTCTCATTTAATCCATATTTATAAAGGATAAGAGATAAGGAAGATATATGCAGTCTGATCAAATCATTTCTATCTTATTAGGATTCTTTGGCATAGGAGCTCCTGGGTGGCTCAGTCACTTAGGCGGCCAACTCTTAGTTTTGGCTGAGGTCGTGATCTCACAGTTCATTAGTTCATGTCCCACATCTAGCTCTGTGCTGACGGCACAGAGCCTGCTTGGGATTCTCTCTCTCCCTCTGGCTCTCTGCCCCTCCCCCCATCTCAAAATAAATAAATAAACTTAAAAAAAAAATCTCCTTGGCATAATCCAAGCAATTAAGAACAATAAAAGTTGCCCATTACTTGCGTGACCAGAGTTAATTAATGAGAAACATGAGTAGCAATGGTGCTGTTAATAATTTCTTCAAGCTACAAATCTCCTATACGTTTAAGAGACAAGCAAACAGAATAAAGAATGCACACATTTTAGAAACACAATCCTACTTGCAAACCCCAGCTCTCCCTACATGTGGGCCGTCAACCAAGCTACAGAATCTCTGTGAACCTCCATTTCCTCATCTACAGTAAATTCAGCTACTTCACAAAACCAGCCCCAGATGAAACAAGACATCTTACGTAAAAGGCTACAGGGTAGATATTTTTTAAAGTGGCAGATAGTATACGTTTGATAAGCAAGGAATATGGCTTTCTTTACTTTTTATCAGGATTCCCCAAGTTAGGAGCAGGAAAAAGGGCTTTAACTACTACTTAGTTGAGAATATCTCATGAGCAGTTGACATCAGAGCATAGCCAAGCAGACACAATTATCCATCGTACTACATGCTTACTCGGCAATTGAGCCAATATTTCCCTAACTTTGAGAGAATTACACCAAGAACAAAGACAATGGGTGGGTATTCACAGACACCAAATCTCAGCATCAAAAGCCATTTTTAAGATGTTTTTGGTTAGATATCTCCAAACTGATTTTTGACCATGGGACTTTCAGCAAACATTATAGGAAACCCACAAAAGTAAGCACCCAGGTGGCTCAGTCGGTTATGCGTCCAACTTCAGCTCAGGTCATGATCTCATGGCTTGTCAGATCGAGCCCCACATCGGGCTCTGTGCTGACAGCTCAGAGCCTGGAACCTGCTTCAGATTCTGTGTCTCCTTCTCTCTCTGCCCCTCCCCTGCTTGTGCTCTCTGACTCTCAAAAATAAATAAATGTTAAAAAAAAGTAAAAAAAAAAGTAAAAAAAAAAGTAACAGAAGAGGGTAGAGATGCTATTGGGGGACAGGTGTGGTCCCCTCCCCATGCTCTCTCCAAGTCCATTTGGCTCCCTGCTGTAATTCTAAGGAACCCTGGGGCTTGAAATCACCTTTAGGGAAACAAACAAACAAACAAACAAACAAACAAAAATGGATACTTCCACTTTTTATGGCAGAAACTAGAGGTAGGGGAGTCTAAGTGACTCACCCAAGGTTGTCAGCAGCAAACTAAGTCTAGAACCCAAACTACCAAATGCTAGAGCTGAGTTTGTCCACTATTGTCCACTAATAATCAAGTTTTTCTTGCTACTGAATGCTTTGCATCAGAATTTGCCCTCATTTTTATCATGGTCTGTGCATTTCAATCTCCCAGCTTTAATCGGGCATTCTTACTTGCTTAGTACTCTTACCCTCATGTTACTCATTCTCTTTAGTGTCTTCTCTGTTAGTCTTGTCATGTATCCAGAACAACTGCAGTGAAACATTTCACTCCCAACACTGATTTACCAAACCTATCATATTTGTGCCCAGCAGATCCATAAGACAGCAAAGAGAAAATAATGAGACGCAAAGGGATTATCCTCTGAAATGTCAGATGCCAAGATCCTGTTCCTTGCCTGACCTGCTCAGTGTTATCACTCCCTGTCCTGTAATCCAAAAGGGCAGTTTACCAATGAAGGTTGGGATAAACATGACTAGTGAGGAAGAAGGATGACACACTTGTGAGAGTCGAGTCTAAATGATGTGGATGTGGGGCGCCTGGGTGGCTCAGTCGGTTAAGCATCTGACTTTGGCTCAGGTCATGATTTCACAGTTCGTGGGTTTGAGTCCCACGTCAGGTTTGGTGCTGACAGCTTGGAGCCTGGAACCTGCGTCGGTTTCTGTGTCCCCCTCTCTCTCTCCCCTCCCCTGCTCACACTCTGTTTCTCTCTCTCAAAAATAAACATTAGAAAAAAATTTTTTAATAATGTGGATGTAACAGGGAAAAACAGAGACCCTTTGGGAATTCAGGTTGGCAGAGAGATGTCCTCAAAATCCCACAGAAAAGGGTCCTTCTAAGCCAAAACAACACCCAGACAGATAAACAAAATCTGAACAGTTCAAGAACAGGGTACGCTACATCAAACCTGGGCCATTCCAAGATGACCACAGAAACCCTCCCATAACAAAAAATAACCACCTGTGTGTTCCAGGACAACATTATAATGGAGGCCTCTTTTACTTCTAGTGGTATGATTTATCCACTAAATTAACCAGCTCTTTCTCTGTAACCAGGAACAGGCTAAAGATGAGTGAAATAATACTCCTGAGAATGCCCAACAGAAGCATGAACAGTGCCGCAAGATCAGCTTATGCACTTGACTTATGACTTGAAGGCAACAAACTCTTCCTACCCATTGCACAGAAAATCCTGATAAGTGTTATCTGACTGAAAATCACTGCTATCATAACGGGGACCAATTAACTCATCTTCGTCTCAAAGAAGAATGTTGGGCTATATTATATAAATGAGTGAAGAGCACAGTGCAATATTTAATTTGCTTATTTTCTTGCTTATTTAAACCAGAATGTCAACACTTGACTGTGATTTGGGGAACATACGCGGATTACGCATCTTCATAACTAAATGAGATAGAACATTACTTTTATTTTTTTGACTTTATTTATTTATTTTTTTAATGTTTATTTTTGAGAGATAGAGGCAGAGCACAGCAGGGGAGGGGCAGAGAGAGAGAGAGAGAGGGAGGGAGGGAGGGAGGGAGACACAGAATCTGAAGCAGGCTCCAGGCTCTGAGCTGTCAGCACAGAGCCCAAAGAAGGGCTCAAACCCACAAACATGAGATTGTGACCTGAGATGAAGTCAGAAGCTTAACCGACCGAGCCACCCAGGCGCCCCTTAGTACCTTATCTTTTTTTTTTTTTTTTTTTTTTAAGCTAACCTCTATACCCGATGTGGGGCTCAAACTCACAACCCCCAGATCAAGAGTCACATACTCTATTGACTGAGCCTGCCAGGTGCCCCACATAACATTAATTTTAAAAGCTTCTAATCTGCATTTGGATATGCAACAGAATGGATACAGATAATCTCTCAGGAGCACTCTGTGTAGAGGGGACCTATCATCTCTATAATTCTTATCTGAAACTCTTCCTTGTCTCCTTGTTGGAGTTAATTTGGACTGAAAAGAGTAGCCAAAAGAATTTGAAATCAGTGACTCTCTTTATTGGAAAGTTTCCTTTATGAGCCTTTAAATATTGAGAACTCATCTTAGATGAATTCTCAGTGCTTAGGAGTGATGACCAGACTTCACAAATTTCTTCCTCTTCTTTTAGAAATACAGAGTTCTCTTACTTATAACTGGTTGCCAGTAATCTAGTAATTCTATGAGTAATTCTATTATGGCATTTAGAACTTCCTTTTAAATGCTGGATTTTTTTAAACTTTCTTTCTAAAGGTTAGGGAGAAATGGTACACAGATACTCATACCGGACCAAAGATCTAAGCTTTCTGAAGATAAACTTGACGGTATCTATTAAAAGCTGTTGAAATGTACAGGCTTTGCCCTAGCAACTTCATTTCTGCAAGAAAGAGATAAAGGATATAAAGATGTACATACATGGTTGTTCATCACAGCAATGTTTACAACAGTACGAAGGAGGAAGGGAAGGAGGGAATAGGGAAAGAGGAAGTGAAAGGGAGGAAAGAAAAGACAACTATTCAACTGCGGGTAATTTGTAAACTGAGGATAAATCTAAATCCACACAATGAAATACTATATATAGCCACTAAAATAACTATGTAAGGGGCGCCTGGGTGGCTTGGTCGGTTATGCATCCGACTTCAGCCCAGGTCATGATCTCACGGTCCGTGAGTTCGAGCCCCGCGTCAGGCTCTGTGCTGACAGCTCAGAGCCTGGAGCCTGTTTCAGATTCTGTCTCTCCCTCTCTCTCTGCCGCTCCCCTGTTCATGCTCTGTCTCTCTCTGTCTCAAAAATAAATAAACATTAAAAAAATTTTTTCTTAAATAAAATAAAATAAAATAACTATGTAAGTTACTTGACACATGTAAAGGTAGAGTCAAGAAATGTTTTATAATCTGCTTGTACTCAGGAGCACACAGAATATGATCACATATGGTGTGTATATGTATATGTACACACACACACACACACACACACACACACACACACACAGCCTCTACAAATTTTCAAGTCCAGAAAGAAAAAACACCAGACTGTACCAAAAAAAAAATTTTCTAGGTAGTACCCATCTATTCACAGGTGTACTTTGTTCTTTTTATGTGTAATTCCTGAATTTCTAGAGGTACATCTACCATTCGTAATAAAACTAAAACAAAAAATGCCTTTCATGAATCATGAAAACTGAGGACTTCTTCAGCAAGAGGTAACAGAGCAGAAAGTTAACCATGAAAATAAATCTACCAGCCAAGTAAAAGTTACATAAAGTTCTGCCAAAATCACAGCTCACAACGGATGTCCCTTTCACATGATTACTTATTTCAAGTCTTGCTAGAAATGTTCTTGACGCACGCAGAAAAGGGCTTGTGCCCTAGAGTCAGAGACCCATGTTCAAGGCCCAGCTCTGCCACATACCAACTGTGTGACCGCAAGGAAGTTGCTTAGCCTCAGTCTCCATGAAACCCAAAAGTTAACAGACCCCACCTCTGAGAGCTGTAGGGATTAAAAAGAAAGAAGGCTATACAGAGCACCTAGTTCTAAGCCCGGCACATGGAAAGAAGTAATAAAATGATGGCAATTATTATCGTTACTATTCCTGCTCTCACATATTAATCAAGAAACACTGGGGCGCCTGGGTGACTCAGTCAGTTGAGCGTTCGACCGCAGCTCAGGTCATGCATGATCTCACAGTTCATGAGTTCAAGCCCCGCGCCAGGCTCTGTGCTGACAGGTCAGAGCCTGGAGCCTGCTTCGGATTCTGTGTCTCCTTCTCTCTCTGTCCCTCCCCTGCTCGCTCTCTGTCAAAATAAATAAACATTATGGGGCGCCTGGGTGGCGCAGTCGGTTAAGCGTCCGACTTCAGCCAGGTCACGATCTCGCGGTCCGTGAGTTCGAGCCCCGCGTCAGGCTCTGGGCTGATGGCTCAGAGCCTGGAGCCTGTTTCCGATTCTGTGTCTCCCTCTCTCTCTGCCCCTCGCCCGTTCATGCTCTGTCTCTCTCTGTCCCAAAAATAAATAAACGTTGAAAAAAAAATTTTTTTTTAATAAATAAACATTAAAAAAAATTTTTTTTTAATCATGAATGCTTTAAGGGCAGAAACCATGTCTTATTTGTGTTCCTCCCTGGATCCCTGGCACCTAATACTGTACCTGACGTACAGTAGGCCTTCATTAAATGCTTACTGAATGAAGTATACCTGAAATTAACTAATTAACCTCCCTGAACATCAATTTCCTTTCCCAGCAAAATCATCAAAACGCCCTGCAGAAGTGAGAACTGGTAAACATGAGACACCTAGTTCAGGAAGAGGCTCCCAATAAATGACAGCTATTATACCCGTGAACTTGTCCCTGTAGGTTTCAAAAGGCACCAAAGCTGAAGGGAGAAAACAGATAACAATTTTTTCTCTGAATTTCCCTTCTTATTTGGGTCTATTACTTTTATTCGGGCTCAGGAAGGAAAATTCTCTCCTTCCAGGCACACATCCTAGCAGGCTATTAAAGTGATAATCTTCAGACGGCCACAAGCACTTTTGGCCAAGCAGCCAAAATAGTACCTTAGAATCTGTGAGCTTAGGAGATAATATAAACAAAAAGGGACCATGAAAATCAGGAGATCAGTATTTCCGGGGGATTCAAATTAAAACTTTTTTTTCCCCCAAATTAAAACTTTTAACATGATCTGGATTAAGAAAGCACAAGAAAAATCAACACAATTTTTATATACATTACCAAATAATTATTAAGGAAATACGAGATTTATGAAGCTATTCCATTCCCTGACAAGCATTTTCTTCACAAAAATCAAAATAAATGGGAATGCATTTTGAGAAGAAAAGCAGATCAAGGGAAAAGAAAGTCACTAAATTCTACACAGGGAGGTGAAAAAACTACAGACGTGAAACCAAAATTCATTTTGTATAAATCATAACATTCCTATACTGGTATTGAGAGAGAAACAGTCATCTGAGGAGAAAGAAAAAAAAAAAAAAGCCTACCATAAAGGAGAAGAACTCAAAAACTGCCCAGATCAGTTATTTGTGTAGCTCTGCTTAATTTCCCATATCTAATTTGACAGAAACCTCAGATTTCATACAGAAGTGCTTAATGGAAGGTTTATGGTCCTAGTCCTGCAGCGATTCTGTCAAAAGACAAAAAGACTACTCAGCAATTCTTTCGCTTTGAGTTGAAGTTTTTGGTTCCATATCCCTGAAACACAGCATGCCGTGATTCACAGAGACGGCTTATGGTTTATAGTATTATACACTGGACTAAAAATACCATTTAAGAATCCCCATTAGGAAAATGATAGTTTTGTAGTGACTTTCAAGACAACTAGAATAAATATATTCAAGGGGTAAATTTTATTTTTTTTTAATTTTTTTTTTAACGTTTATTTATTTTTGAGACAGGGAGAGACAGCATGAACGGGGAGAGGGTCAGAGAGAGAGGGAGACACAGAATCTGAAACAGGCTCCAGGCTCTTGAGCTGTCAGCACAGAGCCCGACGCGGGGCTCGAACTCACGGACCGCGAGATCATGACCTGAGCCGAAGTCGGACGCTCAACCGACTGAGCCACCCAGGCGCCCCTCAAGGGGTAAATTTTATATGAAATGTCTCAGTGACACTTCGATTTAAAAAACAATGTATGAAAAATGTATGAAAAAAAGGCAAGATCTTGCTCATTTTCTAGAATCTGGCATAATGGGTACACAGGGGTCAATGCCACTGTTTTGAGTATTTTTTTAGTATGTTTTAAAATTATTATGTGACATTTCTTAAAAATGAGGCAGACAAAAGAATTAGGTAGACAAGCCATACCTACAGTCTCACATCAGTCACCCACACGTCAGTGTAAAGCTGCTGAACAGGTTCAAACGTAAAGTGACAGAGACCTGCTCTGACCAAGCACAAAAACCAGGTAAGAGTTGTACAGATTTTCCCACCTGACTTGGTCTACACTGGCCATCTTCCATTTAACATGGTGCTTCTCTTCCCCAAAAGGCATGATGTAACCCACCAGAATCAAACTACAACTGATGCTGGGAGGAGAAAACTAAAATCTGTTTATTCTCAACGGGGTAGATTTTATTAATGGTTCAATATAATATGTATATATAGTTGTGTCACAAATTCATCCATCCATCAGCAATCCAAGTATTTCCTGCATAGCCACTAACATCTATATGCCATGCATGATGCCAGGTCCCAGGGATACGGTGATGAACGAAACATGAAATCTACCCTCCAGAAGCTTACAATCCAGAGGAAATACAGATGTAAGTGATTACCTTATCCCCACCGAGTCAAGTGAGCAGTGTGACAAATGAATCCTACTGAATTAACTAGAAAGGAGGAAAGGTACAGTGAGCAAAGACATTATGGAAAAGTTAAAGAGGTGACCAAAAACAGTACAACCCAAGATACTTAATGTATACAGGAAAAACAATCATTCGTCCTGGTTGCTGGCACAGTTTTTTAGAAAAAACACTTACTTCTACAGTTTACGATACTGTTCTAACCAACTAGGTGTTTCCAAAAGAAAACTCCCATCTTTTCTAATTTATATACATAATTTATCCTGGGGGGGAAAAATGTCTCATTCAAAAAGGTAAAAAAAAAAAAAATTTTACCTATAGCCATCCTTTAAGATAAAAGTGACTTTAAATATTTAAGTCAATCCCAATTATTCAAAATTCACATATAGCATTGTCCAAGGTTCAGCTGTACAACGTTCCTTCCAAGTTACCAGAAATCTTGGCGGAAAAGGTTGAAGTTTAAACCTGGGTGTATTTAACATTACAAAAAGGTTCAAAAGCCAATTTATCATACTTTTAGGTTTTCAGATTTTCCAGAAGTGAAGAAAAGGGAAAGAGGAAAGAAGAGAAAGACCTGAAAAACAATACTATTTGACAGAGGGAAAAATTCAGGGCCATTCCTATCTGGCCCAATAAAGAGAACAGATTCCCACTGGTGATAAAGATTTAATCATATACACATCCAAGCTCTCAGAATTCTTCTCCTTTCTGCCACCACATACTAAGGTTTCTCTGGCATCGTCATCTAGACAAAGATTCATGAGAAGGTCCCTCTGAATGACTGGGCTATCAGCAATGATGAAAAGGAACTCACACGTCCTGTCCTAGGAAATCACCCAGACACAATATTTATCAAACAGTTCTATTTATTGCTCTGTATTAGAAAAAGAAAGATATTTAAAGTGCAGCAATGTGGCAGGCAACAATAGCATAACATAATTTAATCATTCCAACCAAAGTAGGAAGGAAGAAGTCACGGTGACTTTGAAGAATCCTCACTGATGTTAAAATATCCTGTCTCTCTTCATGTCCAAGACCATAAGCTTCATAACCCCCTCCGGCCACCCCTGTAGCACTCAATGAAAGGTCAATACATGACTTCACTGAACAAAAGAACTCAGGGGCAGAATAAAACAGTACCCCGCTCAAGGTTGCACAGCTAGTTATGTGACAGAAACACAGCCGAAATGGGACCAGTCTCCTCCAAAGTCTTCCCCGCTCACTACACAACCTTGTCAAGTAAAAACTGTTTTACTGGGGGTAGAGGGGAAAGGAGATGGAATCAGGTGACAAGTGGGAGTGAGGAAACCAGCAAAGTATTCAGTTACAGGGTTATTATCTCCTAAGCCAGGAATGAAAAAAAAAAAAAAAAAAAAAACCTTTCCCAGAAATTAGCACATGTAACGACTCTGTTCATCTGCCGGAGTCTCTGCACCAATCACTTCCCATCCCCTAAAACCCCACAGGAAGTAAGTAAGGACAATTCACATTTAAGGGACTACAGAAAGGAAACTTGCAACACAGTTCAGTGAATCACCTGGGTCTTTCCCAGACCATCCTGAACCCTGTCTTTTCTTTCAGTTCACCTAATTCCTTTGCGTTAAGCAGAAGATGTACACCCAAAACACATGCTTACTACAAGCTGATCCCGGCACAAAGCGAGGGGATTGAGGAAAGGTGCTCCAGAGACTGCAAGGTGCATACCTGCATTGTCCTCAGCACCCACCCAACCACTTCTGCACCACTAAAATGAACTTAAAAAACTGGTTTTTCAACTTCCAATATAGGTTAAACATGAACTAATTAACTGTTTGTAAAATACTTTGAAGATGTGAAAGAGTATGTAAATGTTAATTATTAATGTTGATCCACAAAGCTCCCCGCATGTCAAGTAAAATACAACCGTACTGGTAAGTTTCTGCTACTTTCAAGGCACAAACATGGAAGCCCAGCACGTTTTAAGAATTCTAGGAAAACTCTAAGGGCAAACCACAATGATTTTCTATTTACAACATGAACAAGCTGGAATTTCAAGCTGGCTATTCTGGATATAATTATATGAGTTTAAAAAAAAAAGTGACTTCTGGCATATATGTAATAAAACTAGAGTATGTTTAGAGTCACAAAGTCCTGGATGAAAATTACAGTTCATTGACCTGAAATGGGCAAAGTAAAATCTCTGAACCCCCGTTTTCTCATCAAAAAAGGTGGGGGTGGGGATAACACCTATCTTATAGCCTATTGTAAGGAATTAAGAGAATGTAAACGAACCACAAAACACTCGTAGGCACCTAGTAAAAGTTTCTTCTTCCTTTTAGTGACTTTACTTTTTAGAAAACACCATTTAGGAAATACCCTTTGTCAAAAAATCGTTCTAGACTGCGAAAGTCTTTTGAAAACACTATCATGCTCCAACCATACGTACAGCACCATTTTGGCAGGAGAGCCCAGGCAAAAAGGCCGGTCATTCCTATCCACTGACCCATATATATCCTTAATCCTCAAACAGAGAAAGCACCTCAGTCAGGCCCCAAAGGCCTCATGTGACCAAATAAACAATTAGAACTCTACTTCTCAACTCTTGTTGCCACATTTTTCCCTAAATAATTCCCAAACTGCAAGGTCTCATCCAGACATCCTTTGTATTCTGAAGCCCAGCCGTGCTGTGCACCGTGTACCCAGGAAGCAAAAAAAAAAAAAAAATTTCTTCCAGCTTGTAAAAAGTAACAGAAATTATTTGTTACATCACAATGCACCTACCTGCTCCCACTCCAGAAACACACTTCCTTTAGACAAGGCAGAACTCAACTGGCAAAACCAGGTAGGTGGATTTATTTACAGATACTGTTCAAATGATACCATGTATTTTTAGAAGGGATTCACGAATTACAGGAAATGTCAAATTTGCAAAAAGCCCCTGATATATCTACCTCCTTCAGCTGTGAAAAGGAATACTTCTAAAACACTAAGTAAATGCTGATGGTATAATTCAGAATTCAAAAATATATATCATGCTCAGTTCAATTCATCTCAAATGATTTGTCCAACAAATTTCAAGTGGTGAGTAATGCCCCCTTTGAACAAAATGGTGCCACATTTAGCCAGGTGGGGCAAAACATGTGCTAACAATTTTCCCAGAAGCTGTTAAGGACTCCTACCCAAACCCCCACTCTCCTATGTGATGCCCCTCCCTGTGATCAAGGGCTCAACTTTTTAAGACAGCAGACCACAGTCAAAGACCCAGCTATGGGAAGGAGTGTTAGCAACCACAAACAAATGAAACTCCTCAGGCCAGAAGCTCACCAACTGAGCAGGACTCTCCAAAAACACAAACTCCCTTTATTAAAAATGAGACTAGGGGTGTCTGGCTGGCTAAGTTTCTGGACCATGCGCCTCTTGATCTCAGGATCGTGAGTTCAGGCCCCATGTTGGAAGTAGTATTTACTTAAGAAAAATAAATAAGACTAACGAAAATACATACATTGCAGAACATTTAGAAGACGAAAACTACCCTACCATCTCACTCCTCAAACACAACAATCTGCGATAGCCTCCTTCCAGACTCTCCTGTGTACTATGTGTATGTGAAATACATGCAAATGACACCCCCACATCACATTACAAATCACAGATATGCTCACAGATTGGAAATGTACAACAGATCTCACGACTAGTTTTCTCATGCTCAGAGGAGAGCAGCTTTCAGCACGTGTACAGTCCTAACTGACTCTGATTTAAAAGGCAAGATGTTATTTAGGTCACCACCTTCCTCCTTCACCCGCATCCAGCCCCTCAGAGCTAGTAGCTGTTGTGTTTACCACGATCACTACCATTACTAGCTACCCTGCCAGGTGAGCTGCCAGGTGCCAGGAGTCTAGAGATTCCTAATTCTCGCAATAACCCCTCCTCTTTATAGTTCTCTAGATCTTATACCCAGTCCAGACCTCTTTCCCGAACCACAGATCTGCACAGCCAATTACTTAGTGGTGTCTTCACTTAAAATCTCACAGAGCTCGGGCCCCTGGGTGTCTCAGTGGGTTAAGCGTCCGACTTCAGCTCAGGTCATGATCTCACAGTTCATGGGTTCAAGCCCCGCACCGGGCTCTGTGCTGACAGCTCGGAGCCTGGAGCCTGCTTCGGATTCTGGGTCTCCCTCTCTCTGTCCCACCCCCCTCACACACTCTCTCTCAAAAAGAAATAAACATTAAAAAATTAAAACAAAAAATCTCACGGAGCTCAAACTTAACATGTCCAAAAAGAGAAACGACGACGTCTTCCTCCCAATAAACTCACGCACACCTTCCCCGCCGAGGTAACCATTCCGCCATTCACCCGGTTGTTCAAGGAAAACACCCAGCGATCGTCCTGGACTGCTTTCTTCCCTTCAAAGCCTTTTTCCAATCCATAAAAAACCCTATCAGTCCTACCTTCAAACGCACACCGACTCCGACCTCCTGTCGGCACCTGCGCTGCTACGAGCTGGACCTCAGCTACCATCCTCCTCCCCCAGAGCCAACTACCACAGACTCCCGGCCGCCCTGTTCGCACTCCGGCCCGCCACCTCCCCAGGGATCCCATAAACCTGAAATCCGCTCTCGTGGCTCCTTGCTCCAGCCCTTCGGTGGCTCCCTGTCATACTTAAAAGCCTACGTGACCTGGCCTCTGCCTCCCTATGCGTGACCTCCTATAGTTCTCCTTCCTCGGCCATCCCGGCCACACCAACCTCCCCGTTCACGCTCCCACCTCAAGCTCTTGGCCTTTCGTGTCCCTCCTGCCCGGAACGTCCAGGGATCTGCAGCTGGCTTGCTCCCTTCACTTCCTTCAGGTCTCTGCTCCAATCTCCTCGCCTCCGGAAGGTCTTGTTTGACCACCCCAATTTCTGCTAATACTCTTCATATTCTTCCTAAACTTATCACCACGAGACATCACCAAAACTGTTCACTTATCTTCTTCTCCCCTCACTAGAATATCAGCCCCTTGATGGCAGCAACCACCTGTTACTTGTCACTGCGTCCCCATCACCTGCAACAGTGCCTGACAATACAGAAGGCCCCCTTGCGTGCTGAGGGAATTCAATCAGCAAACAACGCCACAAGGAATGTCATGTGCCCATTTTACAAACAAGAAAACGGAGTTACCTAAAGCCACACAGCAAATAAGTTGTCAAATGCATCTGCAAGAACCAGTAGTCGTCCACTGACTCACTACATCTTGTGCCATAAGACCGAATTACACATATACGCCAGGGACCAAAAACGTAAAAGAAGGCCTTTCTGTATGAAAATATCGGACCACAGTGGTTTTCCTCTGTCTGTTCATCACTAGAGCATTTCCCATCTTTGATTTATCCTATGTATGTGCTATGTATGTACTCCTCACCTGGAAGAGATCTACTCGTCTGTATTCCCCACCGGATAAGGGCTCAGCTACAGACGGCAGGCACCGAACAAATGTTTCTTTGATATTTATACCCCCCCCCCCCAGATTTGAAGAATCCCGTAACAAGACTTTCAGCACCACCAATAAAGTATGGTCTTCAAAGAGAGATCGAGTAACTGCATCCAGACTTATCCTGCCAACGCCCCCTCCAACAACTAGGGAAAGACAAAATACGTAAGGTGACGTCTTTGAGACACTGGACAACAGGCACGAGGGACTGCAATCCCTAACTGAGGGGAAGAGAAGGGACGGGCCACCACCACTCCAGCTTTCTCAGCCTGGAGGCACTCTGGAGTGCAGAGTGCGATGAGGATCCTGAGCAGAGCGTGGCAATCTTGTCAAAGTGACAAGACCTAAGAGTTTGGGGAGGCTGAGGAATCTGAAAACTCCAACAAAAATCATCACAGGGAGGCCTCCTAGAGTCTGATATTAAAACATAAGCTACATCTCTCAAAAATCATGACCAACCCAGGATTATCACAAGAATGCAAGGCTAGTTCAAAGTGCCAAAATCAGATATCAACAGAGTAAAGAAGAAAAAATCTATGATCGTCACAAAAGATGCAGAAAAAGCCTCGGCAACATTCAATATGCTTTCATGATAAGAACTCCCCACCAACTAGAAACGGAAAACTTCAACTTGATAAAGGCCATGTACAAAAGCAAACTCTAAATACAAGCATGCCCAGTTTTATCACACTTTACAGTTAATGTATCGTTTACAAACAAGTATTTTTAAAGTATGTACCTTTTTTAAAACAATGCTTCTGCATACTCAATAGACTACAATATAAACATAGCTTTTACATGTAATAGGAAACCAAAAAATTAATTTGGCTCACTTTATTGTGTGATACTCACATTATTGCAGGGGTCTGGAATCAAACCCACAATCTCTTTAGTATGCCTGTAACATCACATTTATGGTGAAACACAGAATGTTTTCCCCCCTTAACATGAGGACAGGATGTCCACTTTCAAAATTCCCATACAGCACCATCCTGGGGGTCCTAGCCAATTCAATAAAGTAAGAAAAAGAAATAAAAGGCATACAGACTGCAAAGGAAGAAATCAGACTGCCTGTACTTGCCGATGGCACTATTGTCTATGTAAAAAAAGCCCAGGGGCACCTGGGTGGCTCAGTCCGTTAAGCATCCGACTTCCACTCGGGTCATGATCGCGCAGTTCATGGGTTCGTGCCCCGGCTCGGACTCTGTGCTGACAGCTCAGAGCCTGGAGCCTGCTTCGGATTCTGTGTCTCCCTCTCTCTCTGTCCCTCCCCCACTCGTCTCTCAAAAATAAATTTAAAAAAATTAAAAAAAAAAAGGACCCAAAGATCTACAAAAAGGATTCTAAAACTAAAACTGAGTTGGGGCACCTGGGTGGTTCAGTCAATTGAGCGTCCAACTGCTGACAGCTCAGAGCCTGGAGCCTGCTTTGGATTCTGTGTTTCCCTCTCTCTCCACCCCTCTCCTGCGCACTCTCTCTCTCTCAAAAATAAATACACATTAAAAAAAATTTTTTTTTAACTAAAACTGAGTTTAGCAACGCTGTTAAGATCCAAGGCTGGCATATAAAATTCAATCCTATTTATACTAGCAATGAACAACTGGAAATTGAAATTTTAGAAGCATCATTTACAACAGCACCAAAAAGCATGCTATGTGTGTGTGTGTATTTTACAAAATACAGGCAAGATGCAACTACTGAAAATTACAAAACACTAATTAAAATATCAAAAAAAATTTTTAAGTATATTTATTTATTTTGAGACAGAGAGCAGGACAGGGGCAGAGAAAGAGGGGGAGAGAGAATCCCAAGCAGGCTCCGCATTGTCAGTACAGAGCCTGATGCAGGGCTCAAACTTACAAACCACAAGATCATGACCTGAGTCAAAGTTGGATGCTTGACCGACTGAGCCACCCAGGTGTGCCAAAAAAACAGTTCTAAATAACTATACCATGTTCATGGTTCAATATCATTAATATGTCAATTCTTTCCCAAACTACAGATTCAATGCAATGCCAACCAAAAATCCCACCAGGATTATAGACATCAACAAGCTGATTCTAAAATGTACCTGGAAAGGTAAAGCAACTAGAATACTCAAATATATACTCAACTATTTCTGAAAAATAGCACAATTAGAGAAGCCACACTACCTGATTTCAAGATTTACTATAAAGCTACAGTAATCAACAGTGTGTAAAGGACAAATGGAAGACTCACATCAGTGGAAAAGAATACAGAATCCAGAAGTAGACCCAAGGTATATGATCAACCGACTTTCAACAAAAGTAATTCAATGGAGAAAAAACAGTCTTTTCAAACAACAACAACAACAAACACGTTGGAACTACTGCTTATCTAAAAACAAAAAAATAAATCTCAGGGGTGTCTGGGTGGCTCAGCTGGTTAAGCATCTGACTTTGGCTCAGGTCATGAGCTCACAGTTCATGGGTTCTAGCCCCACGTCAGGCTCTGTGCTGACAGCTCAGAGCCTGGAGCCTGCTTCAGATTCTGTGTCTCCCTCTTTCTCTGTGCCTCCCCCATTCATACTCTGTGTCTCTCTGTCTTAAAAATAAATAAACATTTTAAAAAATTTAAAAAACACAAATATAAATCTCAATCCATGCCTTGCACCATTCAGAAAAATTAACTCTAAGTAAATCATAAACCTAAATGTAAAATTTTAAACTATAAAACTTCTAGGAGAAAATTCAGGGGAAGTCTTTTTGTTTAGGTTAAGCAAAGATTTTTCAGATACTACACCAAAAGCACAATCCATTAAAGAAAAAACAACTGGAACATTACCAAAAGAACTCCTGTTCTAAAGACAATTATTATTAGGAAACAAAGCCACAGACAAGAAGAAAGTATTTATAAACCATAATCATGTATCTGATTCTAAAATGTATATACAACTCTCAAAAGTCAATAATAAAGCAAATAATTCAATGTTTTTAATCAGCAAAATAACTGAATACATTACCAAAGAATGGCAAATAATCACATGAAAGGATGCTTAACATCATTAGTCACTAGGCAAATGGGGAAAAAAAAAAAGGCTACATTCTGTATGTTTCCATTTGCATGACATTCTTAAAAAGGCAAAAAACCATGGACACAGAAAACAGATCAATAGTGTCCAGGGTCTGGGAGTGGAAAATGGGTTGACTACAAAAGGGCTCAGAAGAATTTGGGGGATAAAGAAACCATTCCATACATATCTTGACCGAAATAGTGGTTATGCAAATGTATACATCTGTCAAAACTCCCAGAATGCTACTGAATTTTACTGAATGTAAATTATACATCAAATAAAGAATGAGAAAACAGAGACTGAAGAGATAACAATGTACTGAGTAAACCTTGATTTTACCCTGGTTAAAAAAATTTTAAACCAATTGTAAAAAGATAATTGCAGGACAAACAGGAAAAGTTGAAGATGCACTGAATAATATTACTAGACTTGTTAATTTTTTTATATGTGACCACTGCATTTGGTTATGCTGAGCACAAAGATCCAGATCCACAAACATTTTCTATAAGAGGCCAGATACTGAATGTGTGGCTTTGTGGGCCTCATGGTCTCTAGTAACTATTCTGTCACGGCAGCACCCGATTAGCCACAAGCAAATGAGTACTGTCATGTCCCAATAAAACTTTATTTAAAAAACAGGCAGTAGGCCAGATTTGGCCTGAGGGCTACAGTTGGAGAACTCCTAATATAGACAAAACTACAATGACGTAAAGCAGAGTAGCGGTTGCCTGTGGTGAGGTAGGCAATGGGGAAGGGTTGAGGGGAAGAAGTGGCCAGAGAGCGGCATGAGGGAACTTTCTGGAATGATGGAAATGCTCCATATTTTGATTATATTGTTATCTGTATGGATACATTTGACAAAACTCATCAAACTCTATATACTTAAAATGGGTACATTTTATCATACAAATAGTATTTCAATAAACTTGATTTGTTTTAAAAAATTATTCTTTCCAGCTAATAGCATCAATAATGTGAAAAGCACAGCCTTCGATCCAGAATAATCTTGAGTTCAAATTTTAGTTTAATAGATATGTGATCACTGTCAAATCACTTTGGGGGCTGTTTCCTCATAGTAAAACAGCTTAATAATGCCTGACTCATAGGCTGATTTTCAAAATTAAGTAAGAAATGTAGGTATCAGGTGCCTGGGTGGCTCGGTCAGTTAAGTATCTGACTCTTGATTTCAGCTCAGGTCATGATTTCACAGTTCATGAGTTAAACCCCATGTCAGGCTCTGCGTTGAGAGTGCAGAGCTGGCTTGGGATTCTCTCTCTCTCCTCTCTCTGCCCTCCCCTGCTCTCCCTCTCTCTCTTAAAAAAAATAAATAAAATAAAATAAAATAAAATAAAATAAAATAAACGTAGGTAAGACACACAGTATAACATTTGGCACATAAGAGACACACTCCTCTGATCTGAGTAAACCAATTAAAAAAAATAATTGAAGAAAATGAGTCAGTAAAGATCAGACAACCACACTAGCCTTCTTTTGTACTCTTGAAATATTCTGACATTCTTTGTTCACTGTTTATTGTGGTTTAACCTGACTTCAGGAACTGGCATCCAATGTCAGTTTCTGTGATTTCACAGTAACTTGGGTCTAACAGCAAGCATCTTGAACTGAAATTTCTTTAGAAATTTACTCCATGACAAACATGTTATAAAAGGAAAACTGAGAAGAGCCAAAAGTAAAATGTATCAATTTTCCCAAGCAAGGAGAATGACAATAAATACGGTATATTTTAACTATCTTTTATAAAGAAAAACCAATATAGTTGGATGTTTCCCTCTTTTCAACTAGGATTTAAATTTTATCCAAACCACTAAGCAACCAATAAAGTTACCAAATGATATAGCATTTGTATAGCAATTTATCTCAAGGTTTCACACAACAATAGCATGTAGTAGACAGAAGATGATTTATATTAAACGTGTTTTTATTTTACAAGTAAGAATCTTATGTCTGAGACAGATGAAGTGGCTTGTTCAAGGACATACAGCCAATAATGGCAAAGTCTGAATGTGAAGTCAGATAGGCAGCTTCATATCATGTGATTTTTCAGAGATCACCATCCGAGAATCATCTTGGGTTCTGCAAAATTCTTTACCTAACTCCTACGTGCTTTCCCCCTAACTCGGCATCTTTAGTTGTCTAAAAGATAAATCAATTACATACAGTGTGACATACCTAACCCTTCAGGAATAACTAACTCACCATTTGGGATTGGTAGAAGCTACGGCAGAACATGGGCTTATGATGTCACTAGAAGTGAAAATTCAAAAGCATGTTTCCAAAAGAGCCTACAGGGTGACATAAATGGTAAATTGGTAGATTCCTCACACTTTCTCCTTTTCCCCACCCCAATAACCACATCACAGAAACACGTTGATATCCACCTTTCCCAGGCTCTGGACACAGCTCTGCGGGGTAAAAAAAGGAAAGTATGCTATCACTCCACATAAATGTGCAAACAATCATCTCAGTACCAGGTAGTCCACTGTCCCAAAAGGCCTGACAAAATGGGTTATCTCTTCATCTTCTATTTATTATGTCCCAATCAACCCATGGGTGGATTTCAAGACCATAGACGGGAGGATGTCCAAATGAAACCAACTCCCTTCCACTAACAGCTTCCTCCTCTCTCCCCATTTACAGTGGTAAGACAGGCTGACAGTGACTCAGGAGCCCGCTTCCAAATGGATGCCTGTCGCCACCGGTAATAACCAAGTCTATTCAAGTGCACTTAAATATTAACTTTGAAAGAAAAGATTATCAGAAAGTTCAAGTTTATTCATCTCGCTTTGTCAGGGATGTTTTTTCCTCAATCTGAGAGTCTGATCAGATAAAATTTTTAAAGGTTTACTATAAACCTTCCATGGCTGAACTTTTTACCCTTATTTTATTAAAAAAAAAAAAAAACAACTAATGGCAAGATGAGCTTCAATATACACAAATGTCTATCACAGGGGCACCCGGGCAGCTCAGTTGGTTGAGCATCCGATTCTTGATTTTGGCTCAGGTCATCCTGGGGTCATGGCACTGAGCCCTGTGTCAGGCTCTGCACTGAGCGTGGTGCCTGCTTGAGTTTCTCTGTCTCTCTCTGTCTCTGTCTCTCTCTCATTCTTTCTGCACCTGTCCCTCCACCCATGCACACTCTCTCTCAAAATAATTTTTTATTAAATTTTTTAATGTTTATTTTTGAGAGAGCGAGAAAGACAGAGAGAGAGAGAGAGAGAGAGAGCATGCAAGCAGGGGAGGGGTAGAGAGAGAATGACAATCTGAACACAGAATCTGAAGCAGGCTCCAGGTTCTGAGCTGTCAGCACAGAGCCCAACAAGGGGCTCGAACCCACAAACCACAAGATCATGACCTGAACCAAAGTCGGGCGCTTACCCAACTGAGCCACCCAAGCACCCCCAAAATAAAATGTTTTAATTAAAAAAAAAAAGGAATGCCATTACAGATTAATAGTTCTAAAACAGATCTATTCTATTTGGTGCTGTGAGTATTGTACACCGAGCCAGTAAAACTGATTTGAATCACTGCTTCCTTCCGCAATTGGTGGCACCTTCAAAGGTGTTATCTTGAAGGGGAAGTAAGCGATTTGCTCACGTCTCTGAATTGTATTAACCCCCACTCCAGTTCTGTCTTACACAAATTTGAGAAATAGTCATAATCCCTCTCTCTCTCTATCATGTTTCAAGACTAAGGTAAAATAAGGTGGAACAGACTGAAAAACTCAGATATCCTATTACAAGTGTTGAAGATAATCCATCTCTCACCATTTCCTAAACACTGGAAACGCATAAGGTCCTACACTCCCAAGCCATTCTGCAAATCCCACTCCAAGACCTGTACGGTGAATGAGAAGATAAGTTTCTACTGCCATTCAGGTCAACTAGCCCCTTAAATGAAAAAAATAATTGCATTTAACTAAAGAACACTCAATTCTCCCTTATGAAAAAAACAGCTAAACCGCTAACCTCAGAAGCATCAGCTTCTAAAACTGCTTCAAGTCACATAAAAAGGTATCAAAATTATTATTACACCTACCAGGTAATAGGCACCTACTTAATGTCTGGCACACTATTAAGTACCTCACATAGTTTCAGTTATTACAAAGAACAATGCCAAGTATGATACCTTACACGGTAGGACCCAGAAGCTCGGTGGGATCAAGTGACCTGCTCAAGGCTCACAACTAGTCTGTGGAAGTGTGGGGATCTGAATCTCAGTCGTAACTAGCTCCAAAAATTGCGTATTCTTTCAAAACTGTGCGACCTCCCCATTTCACAATAGAAGAAGAGGCAGAGATGTGAAATGCTTTGTCCGGCAGCCTTAATCATTTCACCAAAAAAGGGAGAAAATTTCTAAATGAGAACCACTTTTTGAAAATCCAGGGTGCACTATTTAAACTTCACTTCTCAAGATGTAATTAGCATATAAAAAGAGACGTTAGAAATCCTTTTTAAAGTTAACTAAATTTCATCACAGGTCTGCAAGGGAACAGTCGTTCTGGATAAGGTCCCAGAGTTAGTGGTTCTTACGTGCACTATCGCTAACTCAGTACCAAGCACTTCGCCCAATCCAAACGCACACTGAACACCTGTGCTGTGTTAAGGCTCCTTCTTGGCAAAGAGGGTACAAAACTAAGGAAGAAATAAGGCCCATCACAGCGCTCAAAGAGTTAACAGATTAGGAGTCCATTTGTACTACAGATACAGTGGTAACTGTAATTAGGCAAATAAATGAAGTGTGAGAAAACCTAAAACAAAAAGTGTGTAGGACGTGGTATCACAGCTCAGAGAAGGAAAAAGCAACTGGCCTAGCTGTCCCATTTCGTTGGAAGTCCATTTGTTTACACGATGTCCCTCCCTGACAATCCCTTCCAACCTCCGTCAACCTCCATCCGAACAATCGCCCTACGCAGGCGATTGCTCTAAGAGCAAGGATTGTGACTCCTAAAAGTGACCTCGTTGTTGTCGTTTAAATGTACAACACTGATGCCACAGACACGTTTTTCGTTAGCTTCACCAGGTGAAGAAAGTTGGTTTTTCAAGACAAAACAAGGCCAACCGAACCAGAAAAAACCAGGAACCCTAACTTCCCCACATTACTCACTCAGCATGAGAAATCAATCAAAATAAACTGGCACACACAGTCTTTCTCAAATTTTTCTTTTTAATTTGGCAGATGGCAATGGGATATAACAACTGGTATTAACGCATCCTGGTCAGTGTTCCACTACCCCAACTGGACAGGCATTTAAGCTGGTCCACCTAGGGGACTTAAACATCGTAAGCCAAATTATTATCACATCATAAGCCAAATGAACCAAATTCTGTAGGATTGAACCCAAAACCTGACAAGTATTGTATTTAATGCAGCCCGCAAATCACCCAAGAGACCAAGGAATACAAGAACTAGAATAGTGATTTATCTCAGCTGATCATTACTTCTTTGCAAACTTGCAAAAAAGTCACCTTTCAAAAAAGGCAGCATTTGTCCTGATCTGAGCAATCCAAAGGTCTAGAAAAATAGAATAAAATGCTTCTTCTGAAAATAAAGGGGCGGGGAAGTGGGGAGACTGGAATTAAGAAAAAAAGGCACTGCTTTTTCCTTTAGATGTGTATGCCTGAGGCAATAAACTCCCAAAATAACTTCACCCAGGAGTATAAAAGCTGAGAAGGAACACAAAAATATTGCTCAATCTAACTTTCATTGTGAATTCCTCAGTCCACAGTAACATTTAAAAACGTAAATGTGATGAAATCATTCTGTTGGAAAACTACGTATTTCCAAACAAACAAACAAAAAGGCCAAAAAACCTGTCTATCCTTCCTTCTGGCGAAAAAAATTTGAGAGTTTTCCCCATTTAAAAAAAAAAAAAAAAACTCTTCTCATATTGGTTAACTTTGAAAAATAAAAAGTGTCAGTAAGTCAAAAGCAAATGTTTTGTTACGGCTCGAAGTATGGCTGCACTTGAACTAGGTGGAGAGCTGAGCCCGCTGCCCTGTCCCCGTGCGGGTCCCCTCCGGCGGCGCGGCCCCGACCCGCTCCGCCCCGGAGCGAGCGCAGGAGGCGCCCCCCGAAGGCGGGCGCGGCCCGGAGTGTTTACCGTCCGTGTCGGCCCGGGGGGAGCGGCTCCCTCGCGTCCGCAGCACTTGTTCGCGCACCCCGGGGACAGGAGGGACCCTCCGAGGAGCCGTGGCTCCCGGGGCCGGGGGTGCGGGCCTCGCCCAAGGGGACCCCCGTGTCTGTGCCCCGCGGCCGCGCCCCCGGCCCCGGGAGTGGGGCGGCCCCGAAGCCGGGCTGCGGGAGCCGGGAAGCGCGCCGCGGCCCCGGAGCAGACAATGAACGAAGGGGCGATGCGAGGGGGAGGAGGGGGCCGCGGAGGCGGGGGCGCTCCCCAACGCCCATTCATCCCCGCCCGCCCCCTCCTCCCCCGCGGCCCCGCCCCCCTCCCGGCCCCCGCCCCCAGGAGCGGCCACAGCGGGAGGGGCCCCGCGCTCCGCGCCCGCGACCCCTCCCCAAATCACAAAACTTCCCCCAACTCCGCCAACTAAGTTGCGCTCTCACCGTGCGGCGCCCGGGGCTCCCCCGCGGGCCCAGCCAGAGCAGCTCCGCACCTTCGCCGCCGAGAAGGACAATAGGCGGCCGCTCACCCAGTAGCGGCGACGGCTTGAAGCTGCTACTTCGAGGCGACGAGCGGGCGCGACGGTCTCAGCGGAGCCCAGGAGCTTCACCGCGGCTGCTCCGGCTCCGCGTTGGCCCTGCACACAGCCCCAGCCCGCTCGCGCATGCGCCACAAGCTGCTCAGGCATGGGCGGGGCACCGAGGGAGGGCGGTAACGCCTACGAGCCCTCCCGTGAGTAAACGCGGAGAGAGGGGCCGTGAGCAGGGATTGCCCTTCAGAGCTGCCCATCAAGCTCCGGGAGGCCAATAGGAAGACACCTAGGCGGTGCGTTCAGGTTGCTAAGGGAGGCTGAGGTTGACCGCCGCTGCTGCGCCGCGGCAAAGTGATCCAAGCCGGCTGGCTGGCAGAGGCTGCTCTGGGAAATGCCCTCCCACCCTCTCCTCTCCGCCCTATCTCCGGAAACCGCCCTGCCTGTGTGTGCCAGTACTTACCTGAGCTGTAGCAGTTACTACAGTAAACTGTAGTTTACAGTTTACAGTTACTACAGTATGATTTCAGTAAATCATACTGAAATGATTTACTATTCTATTTCCTTCCACTTGCAACCAGAGAGTGAGTTTACTCTTCTGTGTGTCAGTGCCTCTGAGAGTCATTGTTAGGTAGTCAGCAAGTGTTTTATTGGATGGATGACTGGATGCATGGATGGCTTCCTGGCGGCATCAGGACTGTGACAGTGCATCCCATGAACTTTTGGCTAAGCGATCACCACAAAATCTTACAATCCTCCAGTTGCAAAGGACTTCAGAAATTACCTGGTGGCTTTTGAGAAACAAAATGTGGCCCACTGGTTCGAAGAAACTTCATTTTGATAGTTGTGTGTGTGGGTGCGCCTGTGTTTCAGTGTGCATTACGCTGTGTGTTAGGAGGGAAAATGCCTATTATATCAGACCATTATTTCACTGATGTTATTTCTTAGATTAAACACAAAGTTATAAAAAATGAATCCAATTAAAAATATTAAGTAAAAAATGAAAACACTTTTTATGCAGGTCAAGAACGTGCAAATTGATAGCAATTTAAGTAAGAACAATGGTTACTAGGATTAAAGTGTATGACTCTCTTTTTGGGAACCCTGAGTGAGGCAAGCTCATGACCCAGGACCTGAGAGAGAGGTATTGCGTATACATACTGCATGTATCAGTCCCTTCCATTGTTGAGTGGCTTTGTGTCTTAGAAGTGCTCCTAGACTTGAGCTGAAATTTGCTTCCCTGTAAATGGACCTGGTTCTCGCATATATTTTCCTAGTTTACCTTCACAGAATGAAAAATCTAGGCCAAACATTCCCAGTGCTTCATGTGATATTATTTCCCAACGACCTCATTGTGCTGCCCACCATCCTCAATACTCACTCTAATCTCTCCTTGTCAATATTTGAAAGGTGGCACACAGAGAGGAGTCTCCTAGATCCCAGCCCTGACTCTGCCACAGAGGAGTCCACCATGAGCAGGTCACCCCTCAAGAGCCTCTGTCTCCTGTAAAGCAAGGGACCTAACCGAGAAAATCACTTAGACCATAATATGTGATAATCCCATGGTCTTCTCCTACAGCCTGGCTAAGTCTGTTACAAAGGCAGCAGCAAATAAATGTTACCATGTCATCTTTCTAGTGACTGCTGACAATATCATTTCCTGTTCCCTGCCTCAGCAGGATTTACACCTTTCTGGTGGGCTGCATGCTACATCCAGGGGCCAGGAGGGGAGCAGCACTTTTTTAAAGTTTACTGTGCTACAAATCACCTGGGTAATTTTGTTAACTGTGGATTCTCAGTACGTCTGGGGTGGGATCTGGGATTCTGTTTATCTAACAAACTCCCAGGTGATACTGATGCTACTGGTCTGGGACCCTGCTTTGAGAAGGGTCTTCTCTAAATTTTCCAGACAGCTGAGTTTTGCATCTTCTTTGGGAAGTCCTAAGCAGTTATCTACAAGGCTGGCACTTTCTTGTTATTCAGATATTAGTTCTAATACCCCTCCTTAGAGGAAACATCCTTGGCTGGCCTATCGAAAAAAACTCATTCTCAACCAGTCCCTCTCATGCATATGACTCAAATTGCTCCATAGCATTTATCCCAGTCTGAAAATAGCTTATTTGTGTGTGTGTTTATTACCTCTTTCCCCCACTATAATGTATGCTCCCTTAAGTCTGTTTTGTTTAAACCCCCCCCCATTCTCTTCCATCTATCATAGTGCTGGTGGAAACAGGAAGAACTCAAAAGTTTTGCACGAGTGAATTTGTACAGAAGGAGCTAGTATGAGGGGTCCTCAAACTGAGTGTCCCTGATACTGAAGATTTGTTCTTTCAAAGGACACCAAATATCCACATCCAATGTGCCCCATTTCACCAGAAAGTGATGTAGTGGTTAGTAATTTTCTCACTTTCCTTAAGTAACTTTATAAGCCAGGAAAGATGCCAGGGCCTTATCAAGCACTGGTAGGATTTTATGTCTCTGAACTATCTTTCCAGTTGACTTACAACTCTTGTTAACCTTAGAAATAATGTTGGCACAGGGCGCCTGGGTGGCTCAGTCAGTTAAGCTTCTGACTTCAGCCCAAGTCATCATCCCACAGTTCATGAGTTCAAGCCCCAAGTCAGCCTCTGTGCTGACAGCTCAGAGCCTGGAGCCTACTTTGTATTCTGTGTCTCCCTCTCTCTCTGCCCCTCCCCAGCTCCCGGTTGCACTCTCTCTCTGTGTCAAAAATAAATAACCTTAAAAAAAATTTTAGAAATGACTTTGGCACTTTTATTTTTCCTGCAAAAATAGGTTTATTTGGGAACAGCAGAGAATTGCAATTTTGGACACATAAGCTACAGCAGAACCACAGGCAAGTTGCAGGACAAAAGGGAGTCACTCTTTTATACAGAAAAGAGGGCAGTGGGAAGGTTGTTATAAACAAAAAGTCCCATGAAGTAAACTGGGAGTTCAAAGTATAGTGGCTTTTCATTGGCTGAGTTGTGAGAGTCTCTCATTGGTTGGGCTGTTGCCAGGAGAGGAAGAAACCCTTCTTCCTACTGGGATCATGAACTAGCATCCCTGTGCAAGGTCTGGCTCGGATCTACAACTCACAAGGAGTGGTGGCTCATAAGGCCTCCCCTTGCCCACCCACTGACTCCATTCTAAATGAGGTTTCCTGTTATTAATTTTCACACTCCCTAATCGATTTACATGGTTTCTAATTTCTAAAAATATAGCAAGGATAAGTTCCAATTTACAGAGTCAGTCCCCAGTAATGCCAAAGTAAGGGGAAAACAAAATCAACACAGTTGGGAGGGACATGAATCTCTCTTGGTTTCTAAAATGTCAACTTTTGGAAATAAATAGATCAATCAATCAATCAGGAAGCACTAGAACAAACTTGTCTCAGGGCTCTACTTTCATAACAGTGGACATTTTATTGCTTTTGTGGTACCAATAGTACCCTAATGTTGCTTTGAGGTAACTTCCACTTTCAGCCCCTTGCTTGGAGAAAAGCCAACACCACCCACATCCCCAATTCCATGGCTTTAGCGTGTGATCAGACCAGAGACAGTCAATGCATTACATACAAAGGCAACAATTATTAGTTCAGGGTTAGGCACATGACCCCAAACACACCAGTTAGGGGCAACAGAAGTAAATTCTACCTTCTCTCTGAACTATCAGGGTAGCTGATTGTGTTTTTCTCAAGTGGAACTTGGAAAGACACGCTCATCACCCATCTTGTCACCAGGAGGAAAGCATCTCTTTCAATGAAGCCAGCACGGTGAAAAGGGAGAGAAATGAAGAAAAACAATGCCTAGGTGGCATCGATTGAACTGAATCTAGCAACACCTGAAGCCAGGACAACACATAGAATTTTCAATCACGTAAGCCAAAAAAGCCAGCCAGAGTGGAGAATTCCATCATTTGCATCCACAAAGTTTGTGGTTACTTATCACTGGTCAATTCCCTGACTGGCTTTCCCTTTCTTTTTTTATTTTTTTAAGTTTATTTATTTATTTTGAGAGAGAGAGAGAGAGAGAGAGAGAGAGAGAGAGAGATGTGGGAGGGTCAGAGAGAGGGGGGGAATCCCAAGCAGGCTCCACACTGTCAATGCAGAGCCCAGTGCAGGACTCAAACTCATGAACCGTGAAATCATGACCTGAGACGAAACCGAGAGTCGGATGCTTAACAGAATTAAGCCACCCAGGCACTCCTCCCTGGCCAGCTTTTCAATTCAGTTAGCAAATAGATTAGCTATTGAGAGTTTACTGTGTGCCATGGGATTAGAGATGAAGAACAAGGTTCTTGGCTTTCAGGAACTCACAGTCAAATGAGGGATATGGGCAAGCCAGCCAGCAAGGAAACAGAAATGTAAGCACCCTTATAGAAGCAAACTCAGGGTTCTGGGGGCACAGAGAGAAGAACTTCTGCTTACAAAGTTCAAGAGAGCAATCAGGAGGATGTGACAGTTATGCCAGTTCTCAGAGGACAATTAACTGGGTAAAGAATGGCAGGGTAGTGCAGGAGGCTTGGGTGCGTGTGCACAGGTAGCAGAGGACATTCCCAGAAAAGGAAGAGCAAATTCAAAGACATGGAGGTATCAGACATAGAGCACACATAGGAAACTGGAGAGGGAAGGAGTAGAAGTGAAGAAGTGAAACTGAGGGCAGTTAGCCAAAGCCAAGTTACTAAGGAGAATGGCATTTACTCTAAAAGAGGCCCCAGGGGTGGGGGGTGGGCCTGGGTGGTTCAGTCGGCTAAGCGTCCAACTTCAGCTCAGGTCATGATCTCACAGTTTCTGGGTTCGAGCCCCACATTGGGCCCTGTGCTGACAGCTCAGAGCCTGGAACCTGCTTTGCATTCTGTATCTTCCCCCTCTCTCTGGTCTTCCCTCATTCATGCTCTGTCTCTCTCTGTCTCTCAAAAATAAGTAAAAGTTAAAAAAAATTTTTTTTAAAGAGGCCCAGAGGAATTTCAAAAGATTTTAAGTAACAAAACAATGATGAGAACAGATTTTTCATCTTAGAAAGATCACCCTAAGCACCCAGTGCTTCGGCTAAATTGAAGTGGGGGATGAGGATAAGGGTGGGGGATACGGAAATTTCCAAGAGAAACTCTCCAAGTGAGAGGTTTTGCAGTCCACAACTAAGTGTTCACTTCTTGGGCTCCAGAGGGAAGCTTCCTTTGCTGCCTAACAGCAATGTATAGTGAGCCACGTGTGTGATTTAAAATTTTCGGGGAGCTTGGGTGGCTCAGTCGGTGAAGTATCCGACTCTTGATTTCAGCTCAAGTCATGATCTCGAGATTGTGGGATTGAGCCCTGTATCAGGCTCCATGCTGACAATGCAGAGCTTGCTTGGGATTCTCTTTCTACCTCTCTTTCTTCCCCTCCCCCTCTCGCACTCCTGCTTGTGCCTGCATGCTCTCTCTCTTAAAATAAATAAAATTTAATACATTAAATTAAATTAAATTAAATTAAAGTTTAATAAATTAAAATAAAATATTTCTAGGACCCACATTTAAAAAGTAAAAAGAAACAGATGAAATTAATTTTGATATTTCACTTAACCGAATATGTCCCAAAGAGTATGATTTTAACATGTAACCCATAAAAAATTAGTAATGAGGTATTTTACATTCTTTTTATCATACTAAGTCTTCAAATTAATCCAGTGTGTATTTTACACTTATAGCACACCTCAATTCAGACTTGCCACATTTAAAATGCTCAAAAGTCACATGTGGCTGGTGGCTACTATACTGGACAGTACAGGTCAGGCTCACTGATTCACATATTAAGTCTCCATCTGGGAATTTGTTCCAAATCACATGTGCCTGGGGTCATAATTCCCCCACTATTTCTCTTTCACTTGCATTACCTGATTTATTTTTCACAACCCTGGGCTAGCACCATCATCCCCCTTTTCAAAGTCACTCAGGCTTACAGAGGCTAAGTGGTTTGTGCCAAATCACATAGCCACTGATGGGCACAGCTTACCTTCTAAGGGTTGAAAACTAAGAAAAGGTCACTAACTCCAGCTTAGAATGGCACAATGACTAGGTCCTCCCTCATTTGGGCTCTCTCGGCTGCCCTCTTCCCATCTCCATTTAGAATTATGAGGGTTCAGCCTATCTCAACAGAGGGGGTGCTTCATAAAGACCTATTTAAGCAACCAATCCTTTGTTCATAATATATTCCCATCACAGATTTCAAAAATTCTGCAGGTACGAACTAAACAATGTTGAAAAAACAGCATAGAGTTAACATGTTGAATTACAGATAAATGCATAGTAAATGGTGTTTATCATTACAACGATTACCACCCGAGACAGTTGTAACCTTTTTAGGGATCTTGATGTACATTCTTTGCAAATAGTCCCCTAAAAAGGTTTTTGCTGTTTTATATCCCCACTGTTAGGGTGTTAGAGTGCCTAACCTCTCTGACTTAAGTTCTTCTGGTATTAGAAAGACCAGGGCTTGGGGTGCATGGCTGGCTCAGTCAGTGGAACATGTGAGTCTTGATCTCAGGGTCGTAAGTTCAAGCCCCATGTGGGTACAGACATTACTTAAATAAATAAACTGAAAGAAAAAGAAAGAAAGAAAGAAAGAAAAAGAAAGAAAGAAAGAAAGAAAAGAAAAGAAAAGAAAAGAAAAGAAAAGAAAAGAAAAGAAAAGAAAAGAAAAGAAAAGAAAAGAAAAGAAAAGAAAAGAAAAGAAAAGAAAAGAAAGACCAGGACTTTAGAAGCAGTCAGGGCTGGGTTTAAATCCTAGATGCTCAAATTCTTTGTGAAGTGATCACTCCTACCCAATAGCCACACAATGATAAATTGATAAAACAACACATGCATAACCCTTAGCACTTTGGCTGGCATGGAGTGCTCTGCCCACTTTATTTTTTCTTAATTTTTAAAAATATGTATTCACTTTTGAGAAAGAGACAGGCGTGAGCAGGGGAAGGCAGAGAGAGAGGGAGACACAGAATCTGAAGCAGGCTCTAGGCTCTGAGCTGTCAGCACAGAGCCCGACATGGGGCTCAAATCCACAGACCGTGAGATCATGACCTGAGCCGAAGTCGGACACTTAACCAACTGAGCCATCCAGGCGCCCCTTGCTCTGCCCACTTTAACTCCCTCCTCCACATCTCCCTCTACAGACAATAAGAAAATGACAGTCTAGGAGTAGATCCAATCATGCAAAAAAAAGTGCTGTTAGAGAAATTCAGGGAAACATGGACCCCACAACAATTATAACGAACATTTCCCAAATGTGCATATTATCATGTATCGGCCTCTCCAATAGATGTGACAGCCACCTAGCCATCTGCCCCAAAGGGTTTCCTAGCCTTTAATTAATATGGGCCAGATGTATGCCCTTAGTGATAGGGCAATTTACTTAATTTCTGAAACCTTGCTTTTCTCCATAATGATCCTTCCAATAGATTTGCTTAAAGGCTGCTCATGTGTTCAAATCAAGCTTCTAAAGGCATTATATTTCCAATGGTAGAAGAGTTATGGGCTGTTGGGTTGATGCAAGGGAGGGAATCGCAAAAGACTCAGGATTAAGGGACCACCCTGACCTCAAAAGAAGTTATTGCCATATTTCTCAGTCTTGAGTCAAGGGAATTTAATTTTAGACATGTAAAAGGGTTTAGAGATTCCCTACCCATAACTGGAAAGGAAAACCAGAGTCACTTCGGGGGGAGGGGTGACATTATTTTGATTCGGTTAGGTTTGGCTTGGTGTTTACTTGGAAACGTGGGTTCAGTTTGGGGAAGGTGGAGACTTATTCTGATTTCAGAGAGATTTATGGGCTGGCTCAAGAACCACACATTTCATCCTATTGCTTCTCTCTTTATGCCCAGCCTTTTCCAGTTTATTCAGCTGCTCTCATAATTACCCCAATTATTTATAATGGTAGGCTTCTGAAGCTGGCGTTAGAGAAACACCATGTTTTTTGAGCCCTTAAACAGCATTTAATGGAAATGGAGGTCAACAACTCATGTGAAGCCCAAACTCGGGTTTTCTTGGGCAGATCTTTCTTTTTTTTTAATTTTGTTTTCAGCTTTAATGCACTATCTTCCCCCAAATTGTATGGGGTTTGCAATATTAAAAGAGAACAATTTTCATGTGCACACAACTGTTACCAATAACTACAGTTTCAGCATGGCTTCAACCAGATTTTCTTTTCTTTTTTTTTTAATAGAGCAAATATACCACTTGTACTTTTAATGTTTTTAGGTCTTACAATATATATATTCCCAGATACCAAAGTATTTCAGGAAAGAGCTGGTCAATTTGAATATGACTGAGTCAGACCCTTATTTTTTCCCTACTTTTCATTATCCAATGTACAGTTCATATTCAGGCTTTACCAGTTGTCCCCATAAGATAATAAGTTGTCTTTATAGCTGTGCTTATTATTTTCTTGGAGGATCTGATCAAGACTCATGCTTTGCATTTATTAATAATGACTATTCAGACTCCTTTAATTTAGAAAGGATTCCCATCTTTTTTTTTTTTTTTTTTTGCTTTTGCTTTTTGTCTTAGGTAACATTGACTTCTTTGACCTTATTTAGGTCAATTGGCTTTTAGTTCATTGCACAATCTGAGTTTTGTCTTATGAAGCATCGTTTACTATTTATCCACTGTTATGGACTGAATGTTTGTGCCCCCTAATACCCATATTTTGAAGCGCCAACCCCCAGTGTGATGATATTAGGAGATGGGAGCCTTGGGGAGGTGCTTAGATCATGAGGATGGAACCCCCACAATGGGAGTAGTTCCCTGATAAGCAGAAGAGGGGCGCCTGGGTGGCTCAGTAGGTTAAGTATCCAACTTCGGTTCAGGTCATGGTCTCGCAGTTCGTCAGTTCGAGCCTTGCGTCAAGCTCTGTGCTGACAGCTCTGAGCCTGGAGCCTGCTTTGGATCCTGTGTCTCCTTCTCTCTCTCTGCCCCTCCCCTGCTCACGCTCTGTCTCTCTCTCTCAAAAATAAATAAATAAATAAACATTTAAAAATTTTTAAAAAAAAGAAGAAGAGACACCAGAGCCTCCTTTCTCTATGTGAGGATACAGTGAAAAGTGGTCATCTGCTAGCCAGGAAGAGGGCCCTCACAAAGAACCAAGTCTTGTAGCACATTGATCTTGAACTTTCAAACCTCCAGAACTGAGAAGAATGAATGTCTGTGGTGCAAGCCACCCAGTCAGTGGCATTTTGTTACAGCAGCCTGAGCTGACCGATACGCCCACACTGCCATCATTTGAGTCGTTTCCTTAGTCAAGAAGGGAAAACGGAGGCTTCCTAAATCTCATCTCCAGCCTAATCTGATCACTCCTGTGAGATTTCAACCTGCATTCCCACCCACCGCAAGCACCTCTTCACCTGGATAGTCTGCTGAACCACAAACTCAGTTCCAAAAGGGAAATCTTCTGTCTCGTTTGCTCCAATTCCTGCTTTCTCACCTCCTCAGTTCCACCCACTCATTTCCCACATTCTGCCATCACAATCACTTTTGCAAACGAGGGCCAAGGTTTCCTTTCCTGCTTTTCTCACGTTCATTTAACCAACTTTTGATGGAATGATTGCGATCATCCCCAGCTGGTTTCCCTACCTCTAAACCGTCTCCACTAGTCTATATTTCTCTCTGGCACAGAGTGATTTTCCTCGAGTACAGCCCTACTCGTCCCTTCCCTGCTCAAAAAACTTCAATGGCTCCCAGTTGCTTACAGGATAATACTAAACACTTTCACAGAGAATCCGAAAGTAATTGACTTCCAGTGTCTGTTTGCACAAAAGCTTCATTAAACATCTTCTCTACTGGCACCCAAATCCCTGCTCAAAGCCTCCCACTTTCTGCACGTAAACAGGTCTTCTGCTTTCCTGAGAGCATCAGAACTGAGTGCCTGCTCTTGGTTAGCTGTGCTTTCTAGGAAGGCTTCCACCGTCTAACCCTCCTGTTTAATGTCATTTATCTCGATCCTCTCTGGAATTTTATTTTGTAATTCACGCTTTCTGTTTTACATCTTTAGTCTTACCCTCTGCCTTCAAGCTTCCTCAAGTTTCTCCTATCCTAGAAATAAATAAATAAATAAACAAACAAATAAATAAATAAATAAAACTGCTACCTAACTCATAGAGTTGCTATGAGGTGAAATAAGAGAATATAGATGAAGCCCTTAAGAACAATATCTGGCACCAAGCAAGAATGTGACAAATGTGGGCTCTTATTATTGCCGTAACTATGTGAATGACCTCCAGATCTTTATCTAGAGCTCAAGGCACCTTGTGTAGTATTCAAGGCACTAGTTGTCCTTTATTGACTGCCCGGTGACTCCCAGTACCTTAAAAATAGATGTCCAGAAACAGCATCTTTGTACTCATTGAGACTCTTTTGGTTCACTGGCTCAAGAAAAAAAGAAAGAGGAAAGGTTAAGTCCAGAGAGAGATTTCGAGCAAATGGCCAAGAGTACCATTAGGAATCTGTCTCTCCCCACCACCTTCTTTGTCTCTCCCCATCTCCCTCTGCTGCCCTCTGTCTCAGTTTCTCTCTCGGAATGCTCTTCTCTGATAGTGACAATATGCCCATGAGAACCTCTAGGCCCCTGTTCTATCAGCTCTGTAGCCCCTAATGAAATGAGGGTTTCTGTACCCCAATACTTTCATCGAAAGTCTCAGGCTGGGGCACCTGGATGGCTCAGTCAGTTAAGCATCGGACTTTGGCTCAGGTCATGATCTCCTGGTTCATGAGTTCAAGCCCCGTGCCGGGCTCTGTGGTGATAGCTCAGAGCCTGAAGCCTGCTTCAGATTCTGTATCTCCCTCTCTCTCTGCTACCCACCCCTCACTCACGCTCATGCCCTCTCTCTCTCTCTCATGAATAAATTAACATTAAAAACTTGTTTTTAAATTAAAAAAAAAAAAAGTCTCAGGACTGTCTTTCTTTGGCCCAACGTCGATTGCATGCCTTTCCTGGAAGACATGGCATTGCAGGGAGATCATCGAAGAAGGCTTAGCTCCCCATAATCTTTATCATCCCCCAGTTTCAATGATCTATTAATCTGACAAATTGATGTGCAAAGAAAGCTTAAAATTCCACCACCCCACCATTATATTAGCACTCTTAAGCAATACTGTATGATATTTGTGGAACCAGCCCTGCCTGCCTGGGAGATAAAACATTCTCTTTAGTCAGACCTGGGTCACGTGGCCTCCCATTGAGTCAAAGATGGTGTCAGTTACACCTGAGCCACGTGAATTGAGAATGTGGGAAGGGATGTGTATTTAGAGGAAAAGTGAAACAGGTATGGATGCTGGGAAGGCGAAATCAACAGATGCCTATCTCAATCACCTTCCCTCCCAAATTCATTCTTTCTCCTATGTTCCATCCTTCACCAAACTTCACCAGAGGCCACCACTTGGCCTGAAACCTGCAACTCACCTCGGATACCTCCCTCTGCCCAGCTCCAAACATCCAGACAGATGCCAAATCCTTCTGACTCTCTAAATTCACCCGCCCAGAACATGTCCTCTTGCCCTGTTGATGTGGTTGCCTCTACACACAACTCCCTCCCACGGCATCCCTGCCTGGCTAATTCCACAAAGCTGAAAAGCCAGCTCAAGCCCACCAGCTCCATGAAGCTCCCAGTCCAGGAAGAGTCAGAATAGTCACCTCCTTACAGAAAGATAGCTCGGGGTCTCACTTTCTTTCTGGGAGCTGCTTTCACAAATGTATCAACATCTCTCTAGACCAAGACCTTTGGAGCTAGGAAGCCTTGGAGACACACGCGGGCTAAACGCTGGCCTTCACCTCCTGCCCCTCTCTGCCCTCTCACCACGCATCCACTGCTCTTCACACAAAGCAAGCTCCTGGCAGATGCCAAAATTGCCTAAATGTGGAAGCCTATTCATCGAGAACTAAGGCATCGGAGAACGTTTGTAAAATTTCACATCTGTGCCTCAATTTGTGAAACTTCATTGAAGTTTATGAAAGGACTATTTGATTTTGTTTTCTTTCCCTTTTCTGGCTTCAATTTGGATTTGATGGGTCTCCGTCACATTAGCTTGAGGAGGCCCTCTGTTAATGCACTTAAATGTTGACCTATAGACCCCAGTGGGTGTATGATTCCCAGCTGAGCGGTGACTGGAGGCTTTGGCCTCCGCGTGCATTAGGGACAAAGCTTGTGACACAGGACACTGTTAAGCTGGGGTAATTTTAGCCAGTCTCTTGAGGTAGATATCAAATCTATTTGGAAATCTGCTTTATTCTCTTTGTTTTTCTCTTGAAGATCTTCGTCTCTCTTCTTTCATTTTTAGTACAACACTACCTCCTGATTTTCTACTTTAAGTATTCGGTGACAGAAAGACAGCAGCTGTATAGAGCACACACACACTCACACACACACGGAGACGGATTTTAAAAGTCAGCCGAACCAGTCTAACTTCAGCATTGTTGCCAAGTGAGAGAGGAGCCTTCAAAATAACTTTTGTGTTGGGACCCTGGCCTGTGTGTGCTGACAGTTACACATTCCAGCTTGTCATTTGTCTCTGACTTGCTTTCCCAAATGCTTCTACTGAGTTATGCCACTTATCACCTGCTTAGTATGTGACACTTTATCTGCCAAGACAAATGTCAATTAGAAAAGCCTCCCAGTGAATGAGGGCAGTACAGGACCGCAACACAGAAAGTCTGGGCTGTTTTTTCTCCGAATCCGCTTTCCAAGTTTGCTTTCCAGATCTTGCCTGTTGCTGGCGTTCGTGGGATTTTTATTTTATGCGGGCCTGTTGTATTTAGGTTACAGAGACAGAGCCTCTCTGTAACCAGGATAAACGGGTCCTGATTCGTAGGACAAACTGCCCTTGAAACTCCAAAACCCTGACAGTAAATTTGATCAAAAGAAGCGACCGTGATTAAAAACAAATGTTCATAAACGTTGTGGAGCTACCAAGCATGAGGTCATCAGATTTTCAGGGCACTTCTATGGATTTCTCACAATCATAATATTTTTTTGATTACTTGAACTTAATGCTCTTGAAAGTGAGATGCTGACAGCTTCGGGTAGGGCCAGAAATAGAAAGCAGGCACCGCGGTGTCTTCACGGCGAGACTTTATAGCTATAAACTACTTCTGCTAATAAATTTTCAGGGCTGGGTTACAGTGCTCACGCTGTCTCATGCCTGACAGCCTCTGAGAACCCATTTTTTTGGAGGAAGATTTGCTAAAAACCATGGCTCTGGCCCTGCAGGTAAAAAGAGAGCCCATCAATCGGGTCTTGGAGTTAATACTCCCAATTAAGTCCAACGCTATCACCTCCAACACCCCCACCACCAAAGGAACCTCAAATCCTATCTAGCATGAGGTTCTTTGACAATTTTAATTTCTGCAGATGTAACTTCCTCTTTTCTGTCAGGATCGGGGGGTGGACATGGGGCAGCGTCATGAATTTGTGAAAACAAATCGTAAAAAGCAACTCTGGGGGCACTTGGGTGGCTCAGTCGGTGGAACGTGCAACTCTTGATTTTGGCTTAGGTCATGATCCCAGGGTCATGGGATCAAGCTCCATGTTGGGCTCTATGCTAGGCATGAAGCTTCTCTCTCTTCCTCTGCTCCTCTCCCCGCTGGTGCTCTCACACTCTCTCTAAAATAAACGAATTGTAATAAAAAAAAGATTTAAAAAAGCAACTCTGACCATGTTACCCTCCTGCTTGGAATGCTTCAAAGTCTCCCCATACTTTTCACATTAAAGTCCAAATTTTATAGCTTAGCTCCCCAGGCCCTCTGTGATCTGACATCTACCCACCTTGCCAGCCCCGTCCTGGCCCCCCCCCCCATCTCTGTGGTCCTGAGGCTCAGAACGAATGGTGATTGCACACCCGATGCCCTGGGTATCTGCTGTTCCCTCTGCAGACAAAGCCAATCCTCACCTTCCTCCTGCACCTGGTGTACAGCTGCTCACTTTTTCAGGCTTTCACCTGCCCCCAGTTCCCACCATGCCTTATTCCTCCCCAACTCACTCCACACACCCCAAGCAGATCCCGAGAATCCCATTTAGGCACCCTTCCCGGGACATGCTCACCACTCCATTTTTCCCTTGCAGATCTCACCACAATAACCTTATTTGTCTGTTTCTTCCCTCCAGTCAAAGATTCACAACTCATTTATATATCCTCATCTCCTTCCTGGTTCTGTCCCTACCACAGAAAATGTGCTGAATAATTTTTATTGAATGCAAGAATAATTGAATTGCCCATTCTGCTTCTGGAGCACAGAGTATCCCAGAATGCCCAGTGCATTTCTAATCTATAAGCCTTATGTTAGAAACAACAGACGACATCCGGGCTCTCAAAAGGTCTTAACGATCCACAAAGAGGAACAAGTCAGCCTAAGAGATTGGGTGACAAGATAGAACAATGACCCAGACACTGTCCTGGGCACTTTATATGTATGTATGTATGTATGTATGTATGTCCTGGGCACTTTAACGTGTACTTTCTCCTATAATTTTCTCAACAACTTTCCAGGGTCGGCTTTATTTTCTCCACTGTTACAGATGAGTAAGCTGCTCAAAGCCCATGTACCCAGGAAGTAGCAGAGCTGGGATTCATTCCCAGATTTTTATGATGCGAAAAATTCTCTTCCCCTTCCACATAGCACGGATACATAAGTCCTTCTTCTGTCTCTAAGAGGGTCTGGGTGAAGAAAAAATTTCGTGGTTTCTGTGTTTTGAAAGAAAGAAATACAGATCATTGAGACCTACCGGAGCCTAGGTCTTTCTGGGGTTGGAGCAGAAGGTGATCCTGAAACCCTACGATCTCTGAGTTTACTCGCAAACTTCAGATTCAAAGAAAGAAGTGGATCTGGAGACATTGGGATAAAAGGCACAGAACAAGGAATATAGTTGATGGTATTGTAATCGGTTGTGGGTGACAGCTGGTAGCTACAACTGTGGTGAGCACAGTTAATGTGTGGACTTGTCCAATCACTACGTTGTACACCTGAAACTAACGTGACATTGTGTGTCAACTATACTTAAGTTAAAAAAAAAAGCCTGGAACAGGGCATGATGGGGAGAATGACGAAGGACGGACGAACTGGAGCAAGGTTTTTTTCACTTTGGTTACGTCTCTGCACACGCAATTCATTGCTTTTAGCGTAGCATGCAGTCATTGTACTGACATGCTAGTTCAGGTTGCAGATATTATTTAATAATACAGACTCATCTGTGCCCCCGTTTCAGATGCATTATATGCACCTTTTCTCAGTGCCTGCGTACAATGAAGAGCAGACACCACCGACATGATTGTAAGTCTGTCTTCGGCCGCAGTCGCCCCCGGAGAGGTTACTCAATGACCGCCGTCCCAGTGACCTGCTGGGTTTGTCTCTCTCAGGCGCGGGTAGAACCGCCCTTTCTCCCCAGGGCAGTCCACTCCAGGCCTCTGGAGTTTGTGAAACCAGCTGCACCTTGGCAAGCCCTGGCCTGGGATTAACTTGGCAGGAGATTATTCTGAGGCTTCTCTGACTCATAACTTTGGGGCTAACTCTGAGCACCAAGCCCCAGCCCTGCCTTCTTTGCTTTTTCTCCGTGCTGATTCACACTGGGTTGGGATTTTATTGTCAGCAGTCATAATTGTGCATGGGTGGGTTTTAAAGACGACAGGAGACCAAGTCTAGGGCTTCTGCTAGCTTTGTTATTCACTGTATTGTTTTGCTTCATTAAAAGGAGGAAAGGAGGAAGGAAGGAAGGAAGGGGACATGGGGGGGAAGAAGAAAGAAAAGAAAGAAAAAAGAAAAGAAAGAAAGGCCCCCCTAACCCAAGCTGGAGCCTGTTCTCTTCCACCCTGTATATTTCTTCCCAACGCTAGGAAAGGTTTGTCCTGGATCTAGTTCAAGAGAGAGGAAGCCAAACATAGTAAAAAATATATATGGGTTTTGGAGTTGGCACATCTGAATAATTGTGTGATGGTGAGCAAGTTGATTAACCTCTTCAAACCTCTGTTTCTTCGGCTGTGGAAGAACCATGATAATATTTACCTTGTAGTGTTGTCATGATGGTTGGGAATATGGCAGATAGCGTGCCTGGCACATTAGAAAGCAGATCGTGAATAGCAATTATAATTGTTACAGCTAATTTTATTAAGAGACCCTTTGAAACAGTGAGAAGGTGGCTTCACAGAGCAGACTACAAAATGCCATCCCTCTGAGAGTGTGGTAGGTTTATGCTCCTCTTGAGTGGGGCGTGGGGTGTGTCAAGCGTCATGGTGGTTGGGTCCCAGGGACGGACTTGAGCCCATCAATCGGGTCTTGGAGAGAGACCTGGGTCTCTGTACGGGTCTCGTACAGGTCTCTCCATACAGGACAGAATTAGATAATCCATGGAAGTCAAGTCCCAGGGGAAAGCAGTAGAAAATGGGGGTGAAGGGATCTGTTTGGCTCAGTGGCTGGCAGTTCTTCCATTTGCTATGGGAATCATCTTGTCTAAATCATTGTGACTTGGTTCTCCTATCTGTATCTATCTCTGAAGATTAGAGGAGATCACACGTGCCAAAGTGCCTAGTACAAAGAAAGTGTTCAAGAAAACATTGTCTCCAGTGTTAAGGAGAGACTATTTGTAGTGTGTTAAGATCAAGTGACGTATGGCATGGGCTTTGGAGTGCTACCGCCTGGTTCAAATCTGAGTTCCACTGCTGTCTGCCTCATTTTCTCATCTGTAAAATGGGCATAACAGTAGCTTGCCTGTCTGTACTTATCACATACTTTTGTTACGAGGAATAAATAAATGAGTTAATCAACCTGAGGCGTTTAGTGCATTACTTGGTAGATGTCCAAACACTATATAAATATTTGCAAAATAGGTAAACAGAGGGGTCAGGGCTGGGACAAGAACAGAAGACTAAACCAGAATGGTAGGAAACAAAATGAGTTGACCCTGGACCTGAACAGGGCAGGAAGAACAAAAGCAAGAGCTTCCAGGACAGTTGCCCTAAGCAAAGCTGAAATATTTATGTTTGAAGCGCTTTTTTTTTTTTTTTTTAATTGGCTGCAGGCAGTGAAGTGTGAAGGTGTGTCAGCCCCAGTTAAAGCCCAGGGTCTTGGTGGACACAGTTCTTCCCGGCCATAGACTCCAGGAGAATGCCATGGTGTCGTCATTAACAGCAAGTCCTGTTTCTTTTTTCTTTTTTTAAAAATTTTTTTAAAATTTTGAGAGAGAAAGAGAGAGCACCCACAAGCAGGGGAGGGGCAGAGAGAAGGAGAGACAGAATCCCAAACGGGCTCTGTGCCATCAGCACAGAGCCCGATGTGGGGCTGGAACTCACAAACGGTGAGATCATGACCTGAGCCAAGACCAAGAGTCAGACGCTGAACCGACTGTGCCACCCAGGTGCCCTGTGAAGTCCTGTTTCTTAGCTTCCCAGACCTGGTGCCTGAGAAGGGTGGCTTTGAACCTCTTCTGGGAGGCTGGGCTTGCTCTGGGAAAGCCCACTCCTCAAGGAAGGGCCGCTGCTACAGAAAGGCACGGGGCTGCCTCGCAGGTCAACTTACTGGGTCGATGGGAAACCATGGCCACTTCTGCTTCTTCTGCTGTCTGGCTTTGGTGCATAGGCAGGAACGTAAAATACTCAAATTCCACGGGTAGAGCCAACTGTGCAAATTCCTGACAGGCAAATTGAGGCCCATTATCTGCAATTACACTCACCCAAATTCCATCCCGGAGAGACTCTGTTTTCTGGCAGAGTCAGTAACACAGCCGCAGCAGCCCTGGTGCCAGATGCATCCCGGGAACGATGCAAGAATGGAGACAAGCGGCCCTCATGGGGTATTCCTTGCAGCCACCCTCAAGACCTAAATCTGCTCCTTACAACCTTCAAATGGCTCCCACTGCTCTTGGGAGGGATGACCTCTTTAGTTAGGCTTGTCATCCTCTGGTCCATCTCCGTCTTCAACTTCCTTTCCCCTTTCTTTACTCAAGCCGTGCCCAGTGACTTGTTTTCGTGAGCGACCTGACCCCTGATTCCGTCATATTGCCCTTCACGAAGGTGCTCTCCCACGTGGGACTGGGTCCTTCTGCCAGAAGTAACCTCCATCGCTAACTCCGTGTCACCCTTAAGCACTTAGCTCTGTCCCTTCCTCTTCTCTGAGAAGCCTTCTTCAGCTTCCTCAGGCTGGATTTCACTCCTTTTCTCTGGGCTCACAGAACACAGCACATGGTTCTATGTTTGATTTGTGTGTTTCCCCCACTAGATTTGAGCTCCCTCAGGGCAGGGGCCACATCTTATCAGCTTAGCTTGGAACCCAACACCATTTCCAGCATGATGAGGCATCCCTCCAAAGGATGTCGGCCACATGAATAAATGCTGTCTTCCTTGCTTTCACACTAATGAGATTGTTCTTTCATTTGGTTAGATCAAAGATTCCTCTTAGGATTGCTGCCCAAACCTACTTTAAACTCAACGAGAGGAAAACCCAAGAAGAGCGTTTCATTGGTATTCTGAGGATAAATTCCACTCACCATGTGCTTTTCTATCTTTAATGCTGTTTAATCTACGAGGGTTGGGTTCCCTAGGTATATAATAGGACATAAAGACTTAATTAACCTTATAGCTTCTGTGTGTCACAGTGCACTACAGAGGCCTTATTCAAATATGATTTGGTGTTAGTTTGTTTGTGATTATTAACAAATCCAAGGGTTTTTATATGCTTTCTCTCCACGGTATTTTTTGAACAGTAACTACCAAGAAATGTCTATTTGGAGTAGAAATACAAAAACGTTATTTATCCAAATAAATAGATTCACCCTCACTGCAGCCCCTTTGCAAAGCTAGCCACCTTTCCTGTGATAACACTGTGGTTACTCAGAATATTTTTTTGTCACTGCTTTTTCTTTTTCTTTTTCTTTTGCCTTCAGAGACAGTGATGATGCTTGCTTGAAGAGTGGTCTTGTTACCTTAGAACCCCAAATGACAACCCTATTATCCAATGAACTCTCCACCTTATTTACTTTCTGGAAACAGTGTAGGGTTTTCCAAAGGTTGATTACGCACACCTAATAGGAAATCAGGTATGTTAAGTGGTACTGACACATTTTTAAATTGAAAAATTAATAGTTACCTAATTATTTTATTTTATTTTTTTATTTTTAGAGAGAGAGAGAGTGAGTTGGGGAGATGGACAGAGGGAGAGAAAAAGAGAAACTCAAACAGACTACACGCTCAGCCTGAAGCCTGACCTGGGGCTTGATCCCATGACTCTGGGATCATGACCTGAGCTGAAATCAAGAGTGGGGTTCTCAGGGTACTTGGGTGGCTCAGTCGGTTAAGTGTGTGACTCTTGGTTTTAGCTCGGGTCATGATCTCGTGGTTAGTGAGTTCGAGCCCTGCATCATGCTCTGCACTAACAGTGTGGAGCCTGCTTGAGATTCTGTTTCTCCCTCTCTTTCTGGCCCTCCCACCCCAAATAAATAAATGAACTTAAAAAAAAAAAAAAGAGTCGAGGGGCACCTGGGTGACTCAGTCGGCTAAGCATCCGACTTTGGCTCAGATCATGATCTCATTGTTCGTGGGTTCGAACCCCACATTAAGCTCTGTGTCTGACAGCTCAGAGACTGGAGCTTGCTTGCTTCAGATTCTGTGTCTCCCTCTCTCTCCACCCCTCTCCAACTCATGCTTTCTCTCGCGCGCTCTCAAAAATTAAAAAAAAAAAAAAAAAAAAAGAGTCGGATTAACCAACCCAGCCACCCAGGCCCCCCTACTTAATTATCTTAACGTGTATTAATTATATGTATAGTTAATATTATATATTATATATATATATAAGACACACATTAAACCCATAATCTCATGAATATTCCTTTTCTAAGGAAAACTTAGAATATAGTGAGTTCATTTGCTGGAAAATGGTAAACAATAATCCATGTTATGAGGGAAAGACAAAAGTGTGAAGGGAGCACATAAATGAGTAAAATATGAGAAACACTCATGAAAGGGGCAGAGCCTGTTGGGTCCCAATTATTTTACTTATTAGCTGGGAGCCTATGGACAAGGCATGTAACCTCTGTGAGTCAGGCTTGCTCATTCTACAACGAAGAGAGAGAGTTGGGTAGATATAGGTGCACGGGGGTGTCTAGCATGGGACCTAAAAGGTTCCAGAATCAGACCTTTTTATTTTTATTTTTAAATCACATCCACTCTTGGGGCACCTGGCTGGCTCAGTCAATGGAGCATGTGACTTGATCTTGGGGTTGTGAGTTCAAGCCCTATGTTGGGTACAGAGATTACTTAAAAATAAAATCTGTTTAAAAAAAAGATCACATCCACTCTCATAGGACAAAGATAGGAGTCTCTTTTAAAGAAGTTGCCACCAGCTCAAAAGGGGAGACAAAAGAGACATTTCATTAAATGGGATTAGTAAAGATTGGCAACCCAGTGGGAAGCTTCCCAGTGGCTGCTTTGAAGGCTCAAGTATTCATTTGAACTTATTCTCTTTTACTTGTTTGTTAAGGCCCCCATCACATAACAAAGGAGGCCAGTAGTCACACCTTATATAATGTTAAATAACTGAGGCTGTCCTTGAACTCCAGTTTTTAAACCGTTAGACTAAGCCAATGAGAGTCTGTCCTTTGCCGATCCTTGCAATATTCTCCTCTGACTCTTTTCCTTTGGCCAACTGGCAGCTCATAGCCAAATTCACAGCTCAATTCTAGAGTTCTGTATCACCTTATGAACAACTTGCTCTTCCCGTTCACTTTCACCTTCTGTGCTAATACACACTTTCCTTGGTCCTCAGATTTTTGTCCTCACTTTTATTATACAGATTCTCCTTTCCAATGAGAAAGGAAGTGTTTTGGCTGGCTTGTGCGGCCATGTAAGATATCATTAACTGGGTGGCTTAAACAACAGACATTTATTTTCTCACAGTTTTGAAGGCTGGACGTCTGAGATCAAGGTGCCAGCATGGTCAGGTTCTGTTGAGATCTCTTTTCTTGAGTTGGAGATGGCTGTCTTCTCATTATGCCCTCCCATGGAGGGGGAGGGAAAGAGAGTATGAGCTCTCTCGTGTCTCTTCCAATAAGGCACTTATCCCATGATGAGGGCCCCATTCTCATGACCTCATCTAACCCAAAATACTTCCCAAAGACCCGATGTCCAGACTACACACTGGGGGATTCGAGCTTCAACATATACATTTGGTTGGGGGACTTAAACATTTAGTCCCTAACACTAAGTAAGTAAGTAGATAATGAAATCATGTCATCTTTTGCCAGGAGCTTGCAATTTATCAGCTGTGCCCCACCAGAATCCCCACATCATCCAGAAGTTCTTCTTTTTTAGATCAGCCATTCTAAAACCAGGTAGTCATGCCAGAAATGGGACAAGAATATTGGTCCTCAGACAGAGTCAAGTATCTATCCCTGGTTTTTCTTCAGCCATCATAGGTTCATAAAAGATGAGCAAGATCTCCTAATGCACAAATTCAGTGAGTTCTCTTCCTCATTTTAGCTGGTTACCCTATCTGCAAATAGTCTATAATGAAGGCCCTACAATGTGGCAGGCAAGAGCAGGGTGTTGTAATCTCATCTAATCTCATAATAATCTGAGAATAGATTATTATTACACCCTGCTTTTAGGTGAGAAACTGAATAAGCTTAGGAATAAGACTAAATAATTTTCACAGCATCAAATAACCAATAACTAGGGGAGTCCAGATTTGAACACAAGTCTGTCTGAATTCAAAGGCTCAGGGAGAATTTTGATGTGTCTGGAACTCCCTCTTGTATTGCTTGTCCAAATATTCATCCACTGAAACAATGTTCATTGAGTTCCTACTGTATTCCAGGCTCTGCGTGGGCACTGGAATATAGTAATGAATAAAACAGTCCAAAAAAAAAAAAATTCCCTGTCCTCTGACTTGCTTTCCAGTTATAGGAGACATACAATGAACAAAATAAATATGTGAAATTAAGTAGTGTATCATAAACTGATAAGTGAAAACTAGCTCAGGGGAGAGGGACAAACATTACTGGGTTGGAGAAAGTCACAACTGAAAATACGCTGGTCAGATCCCCAAGAAAATATTAGCAAATGCAATTCAGCAATACACTAAATGGATTATACACCATGATCAAGTGGATTTATTCCACGGATGCAAGAATGGTTCAACAACCACAGATCCATCAGTGTGATACACCACATCAACAACATGGAGGATAAAAGCCATATGACCATCTCCATAGATGCAGAAAAAGCATTTGACAGCATTTAACATCCATTCATGATGAACACCCTCAACAAAGAGGGTATGGAGGGAATAGATCTCAACATAACAAAGGCCATACATGACAAGCCCACAGCTAACATCATGCTCAGCAATGAAGATCTAAAAGCTTTTCCTCAGGGCACCTGGGTGGCTCAGTTGGTTGAGCATCTGACTTCGGCTCAGGTCATGATCTCTCAATTCGTGAGTTCAAGCCCTGCATTGGGCTCTGTGCCGTCTTCTCTCAAAGACGAATAAACGTTAAAAATTTTTTTAAAAAATAAATAAAAGCTTTTCCTCTAAGATCAGGATCAAGATAAGGATGCACGCTCTCAACACCTTCATTCAACATATTATTGGAAATCTCAGCTAGAGCAATTAGGCAAGAGAAAGAAAATCATCCAAATTGAAAAGGAAGAAGTAAAACTGTCACTATTTAATTTTTTTGTTTATTTTTGAAAGTGAGAGAGACAGAGCATGAGCAGGGGAGGGGCAGAGAGAGAAGGAGACATAGAATCTGAAGCAGACTCCAGGCTCTGAGCTGTCAGCACAGAGCCCGACGTGGGGCTCGAATCTGCAGAGTGCAAAATCATAACCCGAGCTGAAGTTGGACACAACCGACTGAGCCACCCAGGCGCCCCAAAACTGTCACTATTTATAGAATACATAATATTATCTATAGAAAACCTTGAAGGTTAGACCGAAAATTGTTAGAATAAATGAATTCGGTAAAGTTGTAGGGTATGCAATCAATATACAGAAATCTGTCATGTGTCTCTACACTAATAATGAACTATTGAAGAATTTTAGGGGCATCTGGGTGGCTCAGTGGATTAAGTGTCAACTTAGGCTCAGGTCATGACCTCATGATTCATGAGTTCAAGCCCCACATCAGGCTCGCTGATGTCATCACAGAGCCCACTTCAGATCATCTGTCTCCCCCTTTCTTTGCCCCTTCCCTGCATTCTCTCTGTCAAAAAAAAAAAAAAAAAAGAAAGGGGCGCCTGGGTGGCTCAGTCGGTTAAGCGGCGGACTTCGGCTCAGGTCATGATCTCGCAGTCCGTGGGTTCGAGCCCCGCGTCGGGCTCTGTGCTGACAGCTCGGAGCCTGGAGCCTATTTCAGATTCTGTGTCTCCCTCTCTCTGACCCTCCCCCATTCATGCTCTGTCTCTCTCTGTCTCAAAAATAAAATAAACGTTAAAAATTAAAAAAAAAAAGAAAGAAAAAAGAAAGCTAAATTTAAAAAATACCATTTATAGTTGCATCAAAAAGAATAAAATAGGAATAAATTTAACTAAGGAGGCAAAAAGACGTGTACACTGAAAACTATAAGACATTGATGAAAAAATGAAAGAAGTCACAAATAAATGGAAAGATATTCTGTGCTTATAGATTGGAAGAATTGATATTGTTAAAGTCCCCATACTACCTAAGACGATATACAGATTCAATGCAATCCTTATCAAAATTCCGATGGCATTTTTCACCAAAATAGAACAAATAATCCTAAAGTTTGTGTGGCACCACAAAAGACCCCAAATAGTGAAAGCAAGCTTGAGAAAACAAAGCGGGAGGCATCATTTCAAACTCTTATCACAAAGCAATGGTAATCAACAGCATTGTATTGGCTTACAAATGTGCACCTAGATCAGTGAAACAGATTACAGGGCCCAGAAATAAACCCACACATATATGGTCCATTCATTTATGACAAAGGAGCAAAGAGTATATACAATGGGAGAAAGAAGAGCCTCTTCAATAAATGGTGTTGAGAAAACTGGACAGCCACAAGCAAAAGAATGAAAGTGGACCACTGTCTTACAACATTTGCAAAAATTAACTCAGAGTGGATTATAGACGTAAATGTAAGACCTGAAACCATAAAACTCCCAGAAGAAAACATAGGCAGTAAGCTTCTTGACATTGTTCTTGGTAGTGACTTTTTTGGATTTGACACCAAGAACAAAGAGAATAAAAGCAAAAATAAGCAAGTAGGGCCACAACACTACATCAAAGTTTAGCAATGGAAGCCATCAACAAAATGAAAAGGCAACACAACCCACTGAATGGGAGAAAATATTTGTAACTTGCGTTTCCAATAAGGGATTCATATCTGTAATATATAAAGAACTTGGGCAATTTAATAGCAAAAAGCCCCAAACATTCAATTTAAAAAATGGGCCTTGGGGCACCAGCGTGGCTCAGTCGGTTAAGCATTTGGCTTCAACGCAGGTCATGATCTCATGGTTTGTGGGTTTGAGCCCTGAAGCGGGCTCTCTGCTGTCAGCATGGGGCCTGCTTTTGATCCCCTATCTGCCCCCTCCTCTCTCTCTGCCCCTTCCCCGCTCATATGCTTTCTCTCTCTCTCTCTCTTTCTCAAAAATAGTAAGTTTTGAAAAATAATAAAATTAAAGTAAAGTAAATTAAAAATGGGCAGAGGGGTGCCAAGGTGACTCAGTCGGTTAAATGTTCAACTTTGGCTAGGGTCATGATCTCAGGGTTCATGAGTTCAAGCCCCACATCAGGCTCTGTGCTGGCAGTGCAGAGCCTGCTTAGGATTCTCTCTCTCCCTCTCTCTCTGCCCTCCCGTGCTCTCTCTCTCTCTCAAAAATAAATAAATAAACTTAAAAAAAAAATGGGCAGAGGATTTAAATATATATTTTTCCAAAGAAGACATACAGATAGCCAGCAGGTAAATGAAAAGATGCTCAACATCACTAATTATCAGGGAAATGCAAACCAAAACCACAGTGAGATATCATCTCACATTTGTTAGAATGGCTATTAGCAAAAAGACAAGAAAAAACAAGTGATGGCGAGGATGTAGAGAAACAGGAACCCTCGTGCACTGTTGGAGGGAATGTAAACTGGTGTTGCCATAATGGAAAAGAGTATGGAGTTTCCTCAAAAAATGTAAAATAGAACTGCCATAGGATCTAGCAGTTCACTTCTTAAATTAAAAAAAAAAAAAGTTTTTTAATGTTTCTTTATTTTTGAGGGGGGGAGGGGCAGAAAGAAATTGAGACACAGAATCTGAAGCAGACTTCAGGCTCTGAGCTGTCAGTACAGAACCCAACTCAGAGCCTGTCGTGGGGCTCGAACTCACGAGTCATGAGATCACGACCTGAACCGAAGTCAGATGCTCAACCCACTGAGTCCCCCGGGTGCCCCTAGCGGTTTACTTCTTTATACAAAGGAAGTGAAAACACTACCTCACAGAGTTACGGGCATTCCCACGTTCATTGCAGCATTGTGTACAACAGCCAAGATAGGAAAATAACCTAGATGTTCATCAATGAATGAATGGATAAAGACATGATATATGTTTCTAGTATATGTGAATATGATTCAACCATAAAGAAGAATGAAATCTTGCCATTTGCGACAACATGGACAGAACTTGAAGGCATTTTGCTAAGTGAAATAAGTCAGACAGAGAAAGACAAGCCCCATATAATCTCACTTATATGTGGAATCTAAACAAAACAGAAAAAATCAAAACAAAACAACGAAGCTCATAAATCTAGACGACAGATTGGTGGTTGCCAAAGGTAGGGGACAGGGGCTGGCAAAATGGGTGAAGGAAGTCAAAAGGTGCAAACCTCCAGTTGTAAGATAAACAAATCACGGGGGTAGAAAGTACAGCATGACAGTCATACTGAATAATACTGTATTGCATGCCTGAAAGTTGCTAAGAGAGTAGATCTTAGAAGTTCCCATACAACAAAAAACATTCTGTAATTTTATACAGTGATAATATTAACTAGACTTACTGTAGTGATCACTTCACAATATACACAAATATTGAATCCTGTTGTATACCTGAAACTAATAATGTGTGTGTCAATTATACCTCAATTAATAAAAAAGAAAACATCATTCAGAAAAGTCCTTATTGAGGAGGCAGTTAAGCAAACACATGAAAATGGTTAAGTTCTATCAGTTGTCATCAGCTCTGAGGCCTCAAAGACTCGAGGCAGAGGGATTTTCTTTGAAAAGTCATTATGGACTTTGTCCTCTTGCAAGTGATATGAAAATACACTCAAATGGACATAAGCAAAAAGTGGGAATTTATTAGCTCAGGCAATTGAAAAGTCCAGGCCAGCCTGGAGTCAGGCATCAAACAGTATCGTTAGGACAACCTTCCTTATTTTGTGTTTATTTTACTTCATTTAGGCTGCTATAACAAAAAACACTACAGAGTGGATAGCTTAAAGAGAAAACCCTTCTTTCTCACAGTTCTGCAGGCTGGGAGGTCTGAGCTCATGGTGTCAGCTGTGTCTGATGTGGGCCCATTTCCTGGTTCATAGATGACTATCTCCTTGCTGTGTCCTCACATGGTAGAAGGAGAGAGAGAAAGTTCTCTGGGGTCCCTCTTAAAAGGGCATTAATTTTGTCCATGAGGGTTCCCTCATCTTGGCCATATCAGCTCCCCAAATCTCTGCCTCCTAAAACCATCACATTGGGGGTTTAGGATTTCAACATGTGAGTTTGGGCGGGGACACAAATATTCAGTTTATTCAGTATCTCTGCTTTCCTCTGTGGTGACCTTATTCTCCAGCTTCTCACAAAGATAATATGGCTGTCAGCAACTCTAGAGCAGCATCCTGCCCAGTTCAGAGTGAGTGTGGAAGGAAAGAGAGTGTCCCTCCACCTATGGTCCAAGCAAAAGTCTCATTGCATCGCATTGGGTTGCATGCTTATCTGGACACATTACTGTGGTCGGAAGGGAAACAGGCAGCTCTGATTGGCTGGGTCTGGTCACCTGCCTCGCCTGAAGTGAGAGGGAGAGTCACCCTATCAGCAGCAGGGGAGGGTGGGACCCAGAGGAAATTTAGGGTGTTGCCGGAAGGAAATGAATAGAGTGGAGAAAGCAACTAGTATTCACTGTATTTCTGATCTAAAACCCGTTCCTTTTATCCCATTGTATGCAATGTTGATTCAGTGAAGCACAGATTTCTCCCTAACAGATGGTTTGCGGAAGACCGTTCAGTGGAACTGATGGTTTCTGGAGTCTCCTGTCACCACATAGAACTTGTGGCAACATAGTCATGGGCAATCAGCCCCTAGGGAATGGCTAGCTGGGTGGTTTTGGCCTGTGACCTCTGTGTTTCCTCTGTGAGCTTCAGTGAGCCACATCACAGTGCCTGACATCACATGCCAGAAGTTCAAGGTGTTGACTGATTGATTGAAACATAGTTGACACACAGTGTTGCTTGAGTTTCAGGTGTACAACATAGTGATTCTGCAAGTCTGTGTTATGTGGTGCCCACCATAGTGGAGCCTATCCAATGCTGTCATGATACTATTGACTGTGTTCCCTGCAAGGAGTTCGTGGCTTTTAGAGTCTCACTGCATTCATTCTGACACCTTAGCCAGTGGGGCTGACAACATGCTAAGGACACAGTCTTAAATTCTGAAAAGGGACTCCCACTATGTTAGTGGAACCTCACTATTTTCCTAGGAAGTTTCATGTTTGAGCTTTGGTGCTACATGGTCAGGGGGCTGGATGTAGACCCCAACACTTATTGCTCTGGGAACCTGGGCACGTCATGTGACTTCCTGAGCCTCGGTTTGCTCATTTGCATAATGAGGTCATTAGGAAGAGTAAATAAATGAGCTCCGTATAAAGAAGCAGCACACAGTGCAGGCGGGGAGGGGGCGGCGGAGGCTCAGAAAATTTTGTTCTTTTTTTCTACTTCCTTGCCCTCTTTTTCCATGAGGCCATTATCAGGCTCCCTCGGAGTCCATGTTATGCAACTGGCAGATAAACCTGCCAAATAAAAAGAGAAGAAAATAAAGGGATGGGCAAGTGAGCCCCTGGGGGCAGAACTAGGGGCTGTGCCTTTGAGTGGAAAACCATAGGCTTTGGAATGAGACTGGAGTTTGAATCCAGAAGGCCCTGGGGAAATTATTTAGTATCCTGGAGTTGTTTTTCCCCTCTCCACAATGAGAAAAGCACTTATTGCTATTTATGATTACTGCGAGGATTAGTTGAAATAATGTATGTTAAGGAAGCTGATGCATAGGAGTGTTCAGTGAATCTTAGCCCTGTTCGTTTTTCCAAGTAACTAGTGCCCGAATGAGGTTTGATGGGCGCTCAGAAAACTCACATGAGAATGCCCAGAGAGAATTATTTATTTTTCTGGAGGCTGGAATGTCCAGAACTCTGCCTGATTCTCCTCCCTTTTGGCTTGTGCAATGTTTTCTCTTGTTAGGGGCTGGGCAAAGGAAATACAAGCTAGTCAACAAAGGTGTACTGACAATCTGCTGCACACAAAGAGAATGCTACGTGTTATGGGAGGGAAACCAAATAAGTAAAAGATATGATCCTTGCCCTTGAGAAACTTCTGACCTAATGAAGAGAAATGAACATGCAGAAGAGGCTATTTGAAACACTCGTGAGCAAAATCACAGCCTGCCTGCCAAGTGCCAAGGTTGAGCATGAAGGTATGACCTGGGCAGGGTGTGAAAAGTCAGGGAGGTTTCTAAGGGCAGAGATTAGCAGCACGAAGAGGCCCCAGCAGAAGCCCAGAGGTGGAATGAAAAACCTGCACGCACACGGTGGCCTCCCCGACTTGTCTGCGCACCGGGAGGGCATTGCATGGGGGGTAATGAGATAACAAGTCAAGAGACTCTTGGGCAATTAAATGAGGGCAATCACAAGTCCGTGTTATTACCTGTTACTGGCTCTGGTAGCAACAACAAATCCAAACAGTCTCCCCAGGCTGACAGGTTGGAAGGAGGGCTGGAACCGTCATCCACACAAGCCAGGGATTATCCCTATTATCGTAAACGTGAACTTTCTGGCAATTCTCATACAGTGGCAAGGTTACCTGCCTCAGTGTAGGGTTGCATTGAACAAAAACTGGAGGCGCATCAGGTGCCACATCTCAGCATAGATCAAGTCACAGTTCTACCTCTTACAGGGACTTAGGTCACGATCTTCCCCTTGCACAGCTAAGGACAGAGGACACTGAAGGTGAGGCTTCTGCTTCCCGACGCCGGTCTGCAGTTTCAATCTCCCAAGCCCACCTGAGCTCCTGAACAGAACCTTCTTCTGTGCTCTTCTCCACAGCTGCGTGACCGCACGGTGTGGCTCTGTCTCCTATTTGCTGGGTAGAATTCAGCCAGTTAAAGAAAAGGATGATGCTAATAGTGGTAATTCCCTCTTCGGATTGCGGGGAGGTAATTCACTTAAAAGGCTTAGCACAGTATCTGGCACACGGTAATCACTTACTAAGCAGTAACTTCTGTTATCTTAAACTAGTTTGAGATTTGGTGAAGTTGGGTTACTACTTTTCTCTAGAGCACAAAGGGCAGATTTATATGGCCCAGAATGTACTGGAGCTTAGGTTCAATCCAGATGTGATTCTAGCATGGTGGGATGGAGACTCTTCTAACTTGAACCTTCTGGTGATTTGTGGTTTGATACACTCTTCAGTACAAGTTTCATGGAAAGACTCAGTGGAACAGAGGCCTACGTGTATGTTGTTTTTTTTTTTTTTTGTTTTTTGTTTTTTTTAGTATTCAAAGTGCAGTTCCTAAGTAACTTGTTTTCTTTTCTTCAGATGTTAAAATGAAGTTAAAAGGGATATAGAGCACTGTCATCAAACTCTTAGTGTCTTACCCAGTTTGTTTATGCTCTAGGCCAGTTTGGAAGAAACGATAGATTAAGAGAAAGCCTGCTTGCCTGAAGATTTGTTGAGAAAGAGAGCTGGGTGGGTGAACGCAATGAATGTAATGACAACTGGAACTTTCTTTAGACAGAAAATGATGTCATGCAGCCTTTCTTGGTAGGAGGTTTCAAAACAAATTGCCTAGGAAGCAGTGCTAATTATTTGGATAGCAGATTGCATTTCTCCTCTGGATCACCCCCTCTCTGGACCACAGGTGACAAATGGAAGCATCTGGATTCTCAAGGCTCTGGTCTGAAAGGCTGAGAGGGTGGAGTTCTGTAGCCCAGGGTTGGGAGTGAAGATTCATGAGTTCTGGTCCCACTCAACTGCTTGCCCATGGGCATATCACGTCATCTCCGGGTCTCAGCTTTGGTGGGTTCCAACTGATGTGTTCTGAATTCCGTCCAAGTTCTGGTATCTTTTAAAAAAATTTTTATTTTTTAAGTAATCTCTATACCCAATGTGGGGCTCGAACTCACAACCCCAAGATCAAGAGTTGCATGTTCCATTGCCTGAGTCAGCTAGATGCCCCCAAGTTCTGGTGTTTCATAATTCAACAAATGTGTAACTTGGTTCCTAGCTGAAGCATGTGGTCTTAATGGGCTAAGGCAACGGTGAAATGAAATTGCCTCATTCTGTGATGAACTTTCTCTGGCTTTCTAGAAGGGGCAGAGGAAGAGCCTCAGTCAGATTAATAATGAGGATGAGCAAGTACATCACTAGACCCAGGATGCAGAGTTCTTGGACTTAATTGCCTTGGAAGTTCTGCCCTCCACGGCCTCCATCACCCCCACCCCCATGGTCTGCTTCCTCCAGGATGGGAGGAATAATTTTTTTCACCCTCTAGCTGAGCTTGCTCTCCTGTATTCAAAGGCAGCTTTCAAACCCATGTCATTTCAGAGAGGCTTCCCTCTGTTCTCAGACACCCAGGTGGGGCAGCCCACGACCTCCTTCCACTTGTGACTGTGGATGAATGTGTCAGAGCAAGTCGAGTCACGGGGAAAGCATGAGCTCTCCTACATGTTCCCCAGACAGGTCTGTTTTCTCTGTAACCAAGCTCAGTCACTTGCCAGACTCTCAAAACCGACACGTCTCTCAAATTCTCAGGACTGTTTGCTCCCAGCTGAAATACTGAGTTTGGGTGCATTTATAAAATTGATAGAAGACTGCATCTGAGAAAAGCTACCCATTGAGTGGCGAGAACTGACCACCCAGAATATAACATTTTCTAGCACATTTTTTTTTTTTAAAGTATGTTCCACACCCAGTGTGGAGCTTGAACTTACTACCCCGAGATCAAGAGTCGCATGCTCCACCAGAATGAGCCAGCCAGCCGCCCCTTTGGCACATTTTTTAAGCCTTGCATCACTCTCTGAGTTTTACAACATTGCTATGTGGTAGGTGTTATTAAACCCATTTAACAGATGAGGAAAGTGAAGTTGGGGAGACTAAGTTTTGCCCAAAGTCACATAGCAAAATAAGGAGTGAATCTGTGGACCTAAATCCACGTCTCTTGATCCTGAGTTTAGTGTTCTAACCATGAACACAGCAGAAGCAGGAAGTCAATTCAAATCCACATTCCCACATCAGCAGGAAGAATTCTGTGAACATTTCTTGGTCACTGATCTCATGACTCATAAGTCCAATTTGCCAATATCATTTTTATGGCGGTTTAGTCATTTTCCTGACACTGTATGTCTCATACAGAACAAAATTAAGTAGATAAGATTCTGAGGCTACTCATAAGAAGTTTACATTCCAGAGAAACAATGTGAGTGAGAGAACATTTTATATTTTTTGTTTAAAGTGAGCGCAGAATAAGGGGCAGGAGCCTTAAAAAAATAAATAATCTTAGAGGAAAATTGTTCCACTAAGGCAAGTTCCAGTCACCAATATGTTCTTCCGTTCATCACACGTTAACTAAGCATCTATTATGTGTCAAGCTCTGTTCTAGCCACTGAGGATGCAATCATAAGACTTAGTCCTCACCATCAAGTAACTGATAGTTCCATGGGGAATCTAGAAATGTCAAGAGGCACTAGGGTGTGAAAAGGGCTCCAGGAGAGCCCTGAAGTTTTGTAGTGCACTGAGACAGGGAAGGTCTGACAGAGGTGATATTTTACCCGCATTACTAAGGACTAATAAAATCAGGCCAAATAAATAAGGGGGGAGCAATCATTTCAGAAAATCATCACCATCCTAAGCACCATCCCATCACCCATATAATTACTTCCTATGTGCCAGATGCTGTTGTAAACATTCTGTAGACGGGGCTCCTGGGTGGCATGGGGTGCCTGGGTGGCTCCGTCAGTTAAGCATCTGACTTCGGCTCAGGTCATGATCTTATGGTTGCTGAGTTCCATCCCCGGGTTGGGTTGTGTGCTGACAGCTCAGAGTCTGGAGCTTCAGATTCTGTGTCTCCCTCTCTCTCTGCCCCTCCCTCACTCGCACTCTGTCTCTGTCTCTCTCCCTCAAAAATGAATAACATTAAAAAAATGTATAAAAAAAACATTCTGTAGACATTAACTCATCTGATCCTCCCAATCAACCACAAGGAGGTTCTGTAATTACGCCTATTTTTCAGGTGAGGAAAATGGACAGAGATTAAGTGACTTGGCGAAAGTCACCCAGCTAGGAAGTGGCAGAATCAGGGTTTGAACCTGGGCCCACTTGACTCTGGAGAGTGTGTGGTTGACCCTGGTGAGGCCAACGATGGAAAGAACATTTGGCAAAAAAGATGAGAAGGTGTGCGTGGGTATTTGTGTGCAGAAGTGGATGCATTTCAGCATGCCAGGAGCCCACCATCGTGTCTACCTTTGTTGCCCTCCACACTCGTTTCCTGCACCCCTTCCTCCAGTTTCTCATCATTCTCTCCATGCAGTACCATTTTTTTTTTTAAGTTTATTTATTTACTTTGAGAGAGACTGAGACAACGCAAGTGCGCGAGGAGCAGGGAGGGAGGGAGAGACAGAGAATCCCAAGCAGGCTCTGCACCACCAGCTGCAGAGCCCGACGTGGGCTGGAACCTACGAACCGTGAGATCATGACCTGAGCCGAAATCAAGAGTCGGGCAGTTAACCGACTGAACCACCCCGGATGCCGCTTCGTTCAGCACCACTTTAAATTCACGGAGTGAGTGTTTAAACCAATAGGGATGCAGATTTAAGCTGCAAATCTACAAAAATACTAGCCTATCACAGACCAATTTTCATTCTTTCCTTCTGACTCTGCTTAGCGTCCAGACCTCCCCCTCTGCGGTTTGTTTCTGATTCTGACTTCTGTCCTTCTTGTTCTGAGAAACCATAAAAACTATAGCTCATGTTCATAATTCGGATATCCCGGATGAACAAATGCCTTCAGAAGAAAAGTAATTTTGATGCTCTGTCTCTTTTTCTGGGTCTTTGATTTTTTATAGAATTAGACACGGATCTTTCTTTCATTCTATTTTTTTTTTTTTTTACCGTTTTGTCAATTCTTTGATGCTTTTATGAAGATGAAAAGTTATCCAGCATGCTTAGTTGTTTTCTGCCAGAGGATTGGTGCAAATGATAAGTCCCTCAGTATCAGGAGTCTTCAAGTTCCACGGCCCATCCCATGTTCGCAGTGACTCTATGATGTCATGAATCTGATTTTTCCAATGAGGCAAGTGAGATTCAGGGAGTTTAAGTAACTTGCAAAAGTCACACTGCTAATAGACGTCAGGGCCAAGATTCCCATCCAGGTTTCCGTTCCTACTGGTCCCTCAGTGTTCTCAGGTTCACCACATGCTAGATGTTTGGTTTGGGGGAAATCACTTCACCCATTACATTTCTTCATTCATTAATAAAGATGATAAACAAATCGACCTCCAAGAGCCATGCAGACGAAATGAGTTAACATGTGTGAAGATCTACAGCTATGTCTTGTGCGTAGAAATAAGTTAATAAATGTTTGCAGTTATTGTAATTTTGTAGGGAAATCAGGCCTGTCTAGAAGTTGGAAGTTTATGATTTGCTCAAAGTAGAATATTTACCAACCATTTTCTCTCTCTCTCTCTCTCTCTCTCTCATTCATTCATTCACCACTTATGGGCTTTCTAGTGTCTAAGGTCTCCCATAGAGCATACATGTAGGCCTTCTAGAGCTTTGGGCCAAGGCCATGGGTGTCTCCCTATAGTGGAATCCTATTTTCCAAAGGGAGGGGCTCCTTCCCTACTGGTCTCTAGGTTAAGCAAAGAAAAGCCTGTCCGAGTAAATGTTTTGTAATGACAGCATCTGTTCATCTGCTTCCCTATTTTCTTCTCCTATATCTGGCGTCCTTTCTTTCAGCCTCTAGGGACACAGTGGATACGTACTAAAACAGGCAGTTATAATCCTGAAGGTTCATCCACTGGACCTTCTTGTCTCCCAGATTATAAGAGTCCTACAGCATATAAGTTCATTGTCTTTTTAAAAAAGCTTTAGCCACACCTTCAGACACTGCCAGGCCCTCTCTGAAAGAAGAGAAGCAAAACTCAGGTGAGCCAAAGAATCATCTCTGAGGTGGATAGTTCACTAACCACAGATATCCATAGAGTGGATAGTCAACTAACCACAGATATCTATAGAGTACTTGCTATGAGGAAGGCACTCTGTGTTGGCATTGTGGAGGGTAGGAAGGAGACTACAACATAGTCCTGAGACGAGGTGAAGGGCACAAAGATCATAAATAATCGTTTCATTAAACAGTAGATGATTGTCATAAAGCAATATTTGGGTTCAAGTTGAACTGAATAGCTACCTGCTCTGGGTGCAAGGAATTCAGAGGGGAAGGAAAGGGAGAAGTGTGTGTGTGTGTGTGTGTGTGTGTGTGTGTGTGTGTGTGTGTTTCAGACTGGTATTAGGATCTCACTTGGGAAGCAAGTTGAGATGGGATGTTCTTCCTATGGGATGAAGAACAGGGCAATGGTGGGTCCAAAGGTCCAGGAAAATGGGGAACAATGGAAGTAATATATTCAGTTAAAGTACAAAAATTATATTAGAGGAGCCAAGGTCATACAAAGGTATTTAATTAGAAATGTGGCTTAAGGCAACACATATGAAATCAAACAGTGTGTCTACGCTGATTTGGTTCATTTAAAGCCAGTAGACTTGGGGGCGCCTGGGTGGCGCAGTCGGTAAAGCGTCCGACTTCAGCCAGGTCACGATCTCGCGGTCCGTGAGTTCGAGCCCCGCGTCGGGCTCTGGGCTGATGGCTCAGAGCCTGGAGCCTGTTTCCGATTCTGTGTCTCCCTCTCTCTCTGCCCCTCCCCCGTTCATGCTCTGTCTCTGTCCCAAAAATAAATAAACGTTGAAAAAAAAAATTTTAAAGCCAGTAGACTTGCTCATACACCACCTATTTTTTGATTAAGCTATTCCTGGATTCGTGAGTACTTTTTGTGATAATCACCTAGAGATTGTAGTAATCACCTTGTCCTTGAGAATAGGAACATGAAAGACCTCCTCATTCAGAGACCTAGTAGATCATGAAACCAGACGGGTCAGATCCTAGTCATTCAAAAGAAATTGAACCTAACCTCTTTTGTTCTGGACCCTGAATTCTGGGTTTCGTACAACTTGTTTCTGTTCTTGTACTATTTCCTTCGGATCCTCACTCCCTTACACGTGATCTTGCTCCTGACCTTTGAACCTGCATGAAATGAACCACAAGGACGGGGGTGGAGAAAGTGTTTAAGAACTAAGACCAAGAAAAAGGTTCATTCCATAGGGTGCCTGGTTTGTGTTGCAGAAACGGGCATGGCCTCTTCAAAGTGTTGACTGGGTTAAACCATTTGTGAGCATAAAACAGTGTTGATATATTTATTATTTTATTTTATTATTTTTAAATTTTTTAAATGTTTATTTATTTTTGACAGAGAAAGAGAGAGAGAGAGAGAGAGAGAGAGAGAGACAGAGCATGAGCGGGGGAGGGGCAGAGAGAGAGGGAGTCACAGAATCCAAAGCAGGCTCCAGGCTCGGAGCTGTCAGCACAGGGCCGGATGTGGGGGCTCGAACTCACAGACTGCGAGATCATGACTTGAGCCGAAGTCAGGCGCTCAACCAACTGAGCCACCCAGGTGCCCCTCTTTTTTTTTTTTTTAAACTTTATTTATTTTGAGAGAGAGAGTATGAGCAGGGTAGGGGCAGAGAGAGGGAGAGAGAGAATCCCAAGCAGGTTCTGTGCTGTCAGCGTGGAGCCTGACATGGGGCTCAAACCCACCCATAACCATGAGATCATGACCTGAGCTGAAATCAAGAGTCAGATGCTTAACCAACTGAGCCACCCAGACACCCCTGGTATATTTATTATTTAAAAATTTTACCAAGATGCAATTGCATTGAAGTTTTAAACACTAACAATTTCACCACTTGCTTTATGTTTAGGTATCACCTTGTATAAACCATAAATGCTATTGCGGATCTAGCTGCTGTTAATCTCAATGCCCCTGGTTGAATGGTCATGAGGTGTATTCAAGACACTTCTTTCCTGTGTTACTTTGAGAGAAAGGATGAGGGAATAAAAATAGCAGGATGAACAATGGAAAAAAGAGGGAGTGGGGTTTCACCCTGGGTCCCCAAGAGACAGCAACGGAAAAACAACACAAAACGAATGAGAAATCCAGAAAGTCGTTGAAAGGAGCCGGAAATGGCTCAGGAAATGCCAGAGAAAGCAAAGGCGAGCAGTAGGAAATAGATTGAGACTGAGAGTCCCAGGCATTGGCCCTATAGGGACTGGGATAGTCCCAATTGGAGATGGAGACATTTTCTGGAAAAATGAAACCTCTCCCTGCTGGAAACAAAAAGGAAGTTGGAAGCAGAGAGCACGATGGGGCAACAGCTCTGCCGTGGTCCCTGTGAGAGACGCCAGCCAAGCTGCAACTGCGTAGGAGCTAAGAAGGGAAATTGTTCCTTCCACCTGGACAGATGCGTGCTGCAGAGCCCGGAAGTGATTCCAACACAGATCCCTTAAAAAAGACAAAATGGCATGTGGAAGTGGATTTCCAACGATTTACTAGGTGTTCGGGATTGCAGCTGGGTTGAGCTGGGGTCCCTGCAGATTCACAGGAAGTAAGCCTTTGACCACAAAGAGGGGAATGGACATTTGTCAAGCAGCACAGCAATGCTGTGGAAAGGGTGTTATTCTCTCCATTTTAACAGGTGAGCCAAGGCATGGAGTATAAAGTGACAGTACATTATTCATTCACACCCAAGGTCACATGATTGAGAAGTGAGAAGCTGAGATTCAAACCCCAGCCTTTCCGTCCCCCAGCCTTACCACTTACATCATGCTGGGCATTGTTGCATATTTGGAAATCTCACCTAGGGCCAAGTTCTTTATATACTTTCTCTGAGCTATAACAGGATCCAGCCATGAGCTTAAGTGTCAGCGTGTCAGCATTTCAAAACCTGCCACTTCCACATGACCCTAACACCTAGAGCTAAAATTGGGCAGGATCTCAGAGCCCAGACGTTTCTTTCCTTTTGATGATTTCATGGGGGTGGGGGTGGGGCAGGGAGCCCTGAGTGGATAGAGTCTGGATTTGGTAACATGTCCTTAACTGGCCCTTGGGCTTGATCTCATATATTCTTTCCTTATAGTCATAGCCTTGATTAAGAAATGAAGACCCCAGAGGGTGCCTGGGTGGCTCAGTTAGTTGAGCGTCTGACTTCGGCTCAGGTCATGATCTCTCAGTTCATGGGTTTGAGCCCCACATTGGGCTCTCTGCTGTCAGTGCAGAGCCCGCTTCAATCCTAGGTCCCTCCCTCTCTCTGCCCATCCCCCACTCATGCTCTCTCTCACGCTCTCTTTCTCAAAAATAAAGTAAAATTTTAAAAAAAGAGAAAAGAAATTAAGATCTCCAAAGAGAAAATACATCCATAGATTTCCCTACTGTTATTTGAAGGAATGAGGTAATACAATTACTTTATATCTTTAAAACACTTTATTTAGTCTTATGTCTTAAATTATTAGAAAATAGAAACATTTAAAAAAAATATCAAGGTAATGAACATTCATTGTAGGCTTGTTATGTATCGGGTGCCTTCTAATCTATATTATTTCATTTACTTCTGGGAAGAAAGTATGCTCACTTTATAGATGAGGAAGTTGAGGTTCAGAAATGTTACAAGAATAGGAGGTGGAAGCGTCAGGATTTGAACCCAAAGACCCTTGAATCTTAGCTAGGTGTCATGTCAAACTTTAAGAAGGAAGTCAGAGGACTTAAGGAGGTAAACCTTTAATGAGTAAGTTCTAAGGAACTTAGAACGGTGTCAGGAACATGGTAAGCCTTCTATCAATGTTCACTCCTGTTATGGGTATTGTTATTATCAGAAGACCAACCGTAAGACCTCGTTTCGAAGAGAATCTCTGATACAGTTACTTCTCAACCACATCCAGCAGATCACTTCGTACCTAGAGATACGACGGTGACCATTATTCTGATGGTACCACTGGCACGTGACATTTACAGAGTGATTCAGGCTTTGTAAGCCTTCCACTTTTCCATTCTTAGGGAGAAAGGGCTCTCATATGGGTTTCTAGAAAGCTTTCATAGTCCACACCTGGAAGGAAAGATACAGGGATTTTTTTTTAATGTTTATTTATTTGTTTATTTGTGAGTGAGAGAGAGACAGAGCATAAGCAGGGGAGGGGAGAGAGAGAGGGAGACACAGAATCCGAAGCAGGCTCCAGGCTCTGAGCTGTCAGCACAGAGCCCGACGCAGGGCTTGAACTCACGGATCATGAGATCGTGACCTGAGCTGAAGACAGATGCTCAACCGACTGAACCCCCCAGGCTCCCCGACACAGGGATTGTTAGACATCAGACTGTTGGCGGTGGTTTCAACAAGGCAAACTCAGGCCATTCTTGCCATGAACAGAAAACAGTGATGGCTCAGAGATAAGAGACGCAAGGGCCAATGTGGTTGAGAAAGGCTTGCTTGGAACTCTGTCTCCCTGAAATGTTTCCAAGGTTGATGGAGAGGATCGGTGCGAACTTCATACCGAAGACAAATCTAATTCTGATAAGGCATAAGGAACGGCAGATATTTGACTGTGGAATTGAATTGAAATTATCCCTCAGTTTTTGCCTTTAAAATGTGCTCTACTTGAGCTACTGCTAGCTTGCTGATCAATTTCTCAGGTGTTTAGAAAAAAAAAAAGTTACATTTTGGGCAGAGTGCCCCAGCTACTTCCTTCTCTGGGCCTTTGTTCCTGCTGGTTCTCTGCCTTCTCAGCCTGAGCTCTGCCTGCCGCTTCTCAGGGCTTCCTTCAGCATCATTTCCCCAAAGAAGCCTTGCTAACTGCCTGCCCCGCCTCTCGCTGTCTCCACTCTGGGTGAAGTACCCCTTCTCTGAGCTGGTTGAGACCCCAAGCGTACTTCTCTACCTATATCATAGCTCGTATCACTTTAAATTGATTTCTCTTTCTGCACTGAAAGTATCTGGTAAGTGTCCGAATCTCCACGTGGGCAGGAGCACCTGAGCCTTCTGTCCTTCATCAACATGGTGACGGGTGTGTGCAGTAATCCCTCAGGAATGACAACGTGGCCTGAACCTCCTCCGAAATAGTGGGCCCCTCACTGTCAGCCGTGCAGATGGTAGCTGGGATCCCCTGTTTAAAAAACAAGCTACCTTCACTTATTTTGTGAGTACTCTCTCGCCTAAATCTCATTTTGAGAGACAAAAAGATACCTTGAAAGGCGAATCTAAAAATCTAGGTATAGAGATGACAAAAGGACCACAGAAGACAAGGATGAAAGCTTGGGTGATGCGCTTCATTTTCCCCAGAAGGTAGACTTCCCTGGGCCTGCCTGACGTCGTCTCCATTTGTTTGATGTCCCTTTAGGGCAACAGCCGGAAATGGAGATAGATTCTGGCTCCAGCAGCACTAGGCTCTTCTCGCGGATCCTCCTTCCAGTCGAAGCTGGGAGCCAAGCCTGGGGCAGGCTATGGTATGCAGGATTTGAATTTTTCCTGGCACATGCGTGAAACAGTGTGATCCAACTGGTAGCAGAAATTCCATGTTTGTGCAGGACAACATCTGCAGATTTTATCTTCAGTACAGCCCAGATACAGTCACACTTGGTATTTAAAGAATGACGTGAAACAACCGCAGAAAGAGATAAAATGGCAAGTACTCTCTGTCCAGAGTCTCTGTAGCTGTTTCAAATATGAATAGGCTTTGTAACTAGAAAAGGAAACAGGAAAGATTGGGGGTGGTGGGGAGGGGGAGGGGAACAAAGATATGAGGATTTATCTATCAGAGCTGGCATATATACAGTAATCAGTCCTGTGTCGGTTTTGGAGTGGAGGGAACATGAACTGTCTAGAGCTAGAAAGATGTGGGCTCCTGGTGCTGGCGTGTGCGGAATGATGTAGGTATGAAGTTATTCATGGCAACATTGCTAATATAGCAAGAGATTGGAAACAGCCCAATATCCAACAATGGAGGACTGGTTAAGTCACTGATGGTATGCCCATACAATGGAATGCTGTGCTCTGTAAAAGGGAAGGAATGAGGAAGCTCTTAATGTGGCAGGATGAAAAGATATACAAGATATATTCTTCTGGGGAAAAAAGCAAGACACAGGGCAGTGGGCACAGAATGCCATGTTTTGTGTAAAAAAGGAAGAAAAATAAGAACATATATATTTAAATTTATTTATTTGAAAGAGAGAGAGAGAGAGAGAGAGAGAGAGAGAGAGAGAGAGAGAATGAGCCTGGGAGGGGCAGAGAGAGGGAGAGAGAGAATCCCAAACAGGCTCGACAGAGTCAGCACAGAGTTCCACACGGAGCTTGAACCCACCAACCGTGAGATCACAACCTGAGCTAAAGTCAAGAGTCAGGCGCCCAACTGACTGAACCACCCAATTGCCCCAGAATACATATTCTTACTAAGTGTTATAGGCATAAAGAAATGATAAAAGTATAAAACAAGGAGATGATAGTTACCTGTGTGTGTGGCAAAGAAGACAAAAGGGGAGGGGAGCTGGATATTTGGGGGTCGGGGGTCCGGGAGACTTTTTTATTGTATACCTTGGGATTATTTTGAGACATGAGGTTATATTATCTATTTATAAATCAAATAAAACAAACAAAGAGTCAAACAAACAAGCATCATGGCTCAGCTGCCCCTGGGAATTGACCTACCAACTCCCAGTCTCAATTTTGTCATCAGAATAATGGGGTTATTTATATTGCCTGGCCAGCCTGGTGGGCCACTGAGCAACAGAAAGCACTAAGTGCACAGCCTGGAGGGGTGCTCACAAACGTTGGCTGATTTTCCTTCCCTGTGAAAGTGCCAGTGTCTCTCTGACCTGGGCAGGATTGTGATCCCCTGGCTCAAAATTTCTCAAGAAACATCTTGGGAGCAGCTTTCCTGCTGTTTGCCTTCTCATGACCTTATCTGAGTCCTGAGTCCACAGTAAAAAATGGCCAGGGCCCTTATGAGTTCAGTAGCTTCTGAACACTCTTCTTTGAAGTGGGGCAGCCTCTAGAAACCTCTGCTTTGTTTTCCTCTTGGTTGATTTCTTCCAAATGGGCTCCTCTGTTGGGTCAAATCCTGCCCAGTCTCCTGGAGAGCGGTTGCAGGCCTCAGAGCTGCCTGAGGGCGCTCTGAGCATTTGGGAGGATTCAGGTTCACCCTCTGACCACTTTGCTCAATTGCTTTCTCGCCAAATCACTCCTCCGGGCTTCAGTAGCCTGGTGAAGTGAGGGGACAGATGCATGGAACCAAAACCTTGTGTCCTAGAGAGGTCAGGGAAGACACCGCCGAGTCAGATTGGGGGCGCTAAAGGGGCAGCCAGCGCACCCCCCCCCTTTGTGATTTAAGGGCCACGGGGTGCTCTGGCCTCGAGGCTAGTGTTTGATCTGGCGCCGGCCAGAGCAGAGAGCAGCCTGGAGAGCGCAGAAGTCACGAAAGAACACTCAGTGTTTGCTGGGGGTTGGACAAAGCCTGCGGTAAACCTGAGCAGATCCTGCGCGTCCTCCTCGGTATGGGGAGCAAGCGCGGCCTCTAGCGGCCGCTCCTAGATCTGCTCTCTGGGGCCTTCATGCTTGCTGTTGGGACTGTCCTCTTCCCGCTAGGCCACAGCCCCTGAGGAGCCGTGGGAAAGAGGCGCAGGACCGCCGGACGTTCGTTGTCCCCTGGAAACCTTGGCCAGGCAGAGTCGTGGCCCGTCCTGCAGGGGAGCCAGCGAGTCAGGCCGGGCCTGCCCGCATGCGGCTTGAGTCACATTCCCTCTGGAGCCCTGCTTCTCACGCGCGAGTGCATTCTAACCCCTCCCCTTCTTCCTTCCTGTGCTTCTGTCCACCTGCTCTCCTCCCCCAGCTCTGTCCCTTTCCCACCTCCGTTATCAGGTTATCTGGGGTCCCACTGAACTTAATCTTCAGGTAGTGATTTGCGGCGCTGGTTGCTGCACGGAATCTGGGGTGCAGGTGGTGGTGGGGCTCCTAGGTCTTGAATGAATGAAGCCAAGCCAGTTTGGGGCAGACTTGAAGGAGAACCTGAATCATTCACCTGAACCTACTTATTTTCTAGTTATTGGAAAGCACACAACATCCACTCTTTTTCTTGTTATAAAAATGTTGGTATTATGGAATGTTGTGTTGGAAATACTGATGAAACCCTCTGCTTTCATGGAAGATCAATATAAATTCTATTTTTGTTTCCTTTTGAAAAAAATAAAAACACAAAACAAATCCAAGCACTTGAACCCTTGTGTACATGAAACTGTTTTCAGCAGTAGGCACTACATTTCCTCTAACCCAAGGTTGGTCCCGTTAGGGCAATTAAAAGGGCATAACATGACACTGACTTTTTGCACACATGCCTTCAAATTTCTGTTTTCTGTATTACAAGCTACTGTCCACCCAGGGTCATAAATCCCTGGAGGGGAGAGTCATATGTCACATCACGTGATGAGCTTTGCATCTGTTTTGCAGCTGTTCATTTTGTACTTTGATTTTGTCTTTTGGAAACCCTAGAGCACGGCTTCTCAAGCACGAATGTGCATATGAATCACTTGGGGATCTTGTTAAGATGCAGGTTCTGAGTCAGGAGGTCTGGGGAGGGCTGAGATTCCCCGGTTCTAAGGAGACGCCAATCCTGTTGATCTGGACACCACCCCTAAGTAGTAAGGAGGAGGAGATGTCCTTGGTGATTCCGGTCTGTTCTTTTTCTCATCCTTTCTCTTCCTTTTTTTTTTTTTTTTTTTTTAATATCCTGTACTGTAGTCCTGACTGGAGAGAAACCGTGACAGCAAAGTCAAAAGCTATGTTGATACATGATTCGTGGGTAGCATCTTATGCTTCTTCAGGTCATCTGGAAGAACACAAAAGGCTCCTGTAGGCAGCTGTAACTGAAACCAGAGTGACCACAGCAATCTGTGTGTGAGCCACCGGGAACACACCCTAAACCAGTGGTTTGAATTCCCTCGCCCTTATGTTCCTGACATAAGAGAAGCAGCAGGTGGTTGCCCAAGACTCCGGTCTTCTGTCTCTTCTTTATAGATGCTGTGATCTAGGCAGGGTTCCTCAGCCGCGGTGCTGGTGATATTTGGGGCTGGATCGTTGTTTGCCGCAGGGAAGGCGGTGTGCCCCGTGCATTGGAGGGTGTTCAACAGCATCCCTGGACCCCACCCATTTGACTCCAGTAGCCCCATCCCACCTCCACTCAGTAGGTTAAGCATCCAACTTCAGCTCAGGTCACGATCTCATGGTTAGTGGTTTCAAACCCCACATTGGGCTCCTCGCTGGCAGTGTGAAGCCTGCTTGGGATTCTCTCTGTCTCTGTGTCTCTCTCTCTTTCTCTCTCCCTCTCTCCGCCCCTCCCCAACTCACACACACACTCTTTCTCTCTCAAAGTAAATACATAAACTTAAAAAAACACCCTAAAACTATAAATTGCTGTCTTTCTTTGCATCCCCCTATTCAGTTTGTTCTCAAAGAGGCAGTAACTGCGGTCTAACGGACAGCATTTTGGCCTTGGGGGCTGAGGATTCGAGTTGGAATCCCAGCGATGCAACTTACTAACTATGACCTCGAATGAATGGGTCATTTAATATCCACAAATCTCTGTCTCTTCAGCTTGGAATATGGGTTATTTATTCCTAGCTCATAGGTTGCTGTGAAGGTTAAAGGAGATTAACGAGGGTATGGAGAATATAGTACCTGCCTTTTGAGAGTGTTCAATAAGGTATGCGTGTTTATATGTCATTTATTTATTTATGCATCCAGTAAATAAGGGACACAGATTTTGGGTCAGGGAATACGATCCTGTACTAAGTGCTTGGAACAGTTCAGAAGAATGAAAATGATCCAGAAGAGGAAAGGAAGAGCCAGGAGGATTGGGTCAGTCATCTCCTCAACATGAACATCTATCTGGAAGCCTCTAAATTGGCCCCCCCGAGAGATTGGTTGCAAGAAGGAAGAAATATCTGTATTAGGAGAGATGGACTTCCCTGATGAGTTCTCAAAGTGTTGTCCCAACACCAGCAGCAGCAGCAGCAGCACCTGGGAGCTTGTCAGAAGTGAAACCACAAGGGCCAGACCCTAATTCTTATTTGATTCATGGGCAAGAATCTCAGGCCCTCACTCAGAGCTGTTTTCTGGTCTTTTTTTTTTTTTTTTTAATGTTTATTTTTGAGAGAGAGAGAAACAGAGCACAAGCAGAGGCGGGGGAGAGAGAGAGGGGACACAGAATCCGAAGCAGGCTCCAGGCTCTGAGATATCAGCACAGAGCCCGATGCAGGGCCTTGAACTCACAGACCGTGAGATCATGACCTGAGCTGAAGTCGGATGCTTAACCGACTGAGTCACCCAGGCGTCCCTTTCTTTTTTCTTTTTTTTTTTCTTAAGAAATGATGTGTAATTGACCTATGACATTATATTAATTTCAGGTGTATAACACAATGATTCAAAATTTGTATATGTTGTGAAATGATCACTATGGTAAGTCTAGTTAACACCTATCACCATATGTAGTTACAGCATTTTTTTTCTTGTGATGGGAACTTTGAAGATTTACTGTCTTAGCAACTTTCAAATATGCAATACAGTATTACTAACTATAGTTGCCATTCGGCACATTACATCCCTGTGACTTATTTTACAACTGGGAATTTGTACCTTTTGGCTTCCTTCACCCATTTTGCCCACTCTCTGCCCTCCACTTCTGCCAACCACCAATCTGTTGTCTGCATGGATGAGCTTCGTTGCTGTTTTTGTTTTAATTTTTTAATTTTTATTTTTTAAATGTTTATTTTTGAGAGAGAGAGAGAGAACACTAGTGAGGGAGGGGCAGAGAGAGAGAGAGAGACAGAGAGACAGACAGAGGATCCAAAGCAGGCTCTGAGCTCTTAGCCCAGTGCAGGGCTCAAACACACGGACTGTGAGATCATGCCCTCAGTCAAAGTCAGATGCTTAACCAACTGAGCCAGCCAGGCCCCCCTAGTTTTGTACTCTTAGATTCCACATGCAAGTGAGATTATATGGTGTTTGTCTTATTTCACTTAGCATAATGCCCTCAAGTTTCATTCATGTTGTCACAAATGACAAGAGTTCATCCTTATTTATGGCTTAATAATATTCTGCTGTATATTTTTATATATAAAATGTTCTTTATCCATTCATCTATTGATGGACGCTTAGGTTGTTTCCATATTTTGGCTATTGTAAATAATGCTGCAATGAACATGGGGGTGCATATATCTTTTTGAGTTAGTGTTCTCATTTTCTTTGATAAATATTCAGAAGTGGATTGTCCGGATCATATGATAATTCTATTTTTAATTGTTTGAGGAAACCCCATACAATTTTCTGTGGTGGCTTCACCAATTTACATTCCTGCCATCAGTGCACAGGGTTCTGTTGTCTCTAAACCCTCACCAACACTTGTTATTTCTTGTCTTTTTGATAGTGGCCACACTAACAGGTGTGAGGTAGTAACTCAATGTGGTTTTGATTTGCATTTTCCTGATGATTAGTGATGTTGAGTATCTTTTTCATCTGTCTGTTGGCCATCTGTATGTCTTCTTTGGATACATGATCAGATTCTCTGCCCCATCAGAATGTTTATTTGTCTTTTGCTATTGGGTTATATGTGTTCTATGTATATTTTGAATATTAGCCCCTTATCAGATATTTGATTTGCAGATATTTTCCCCCATTCAGCAGGTCGCCTTTTCATTTTGTTGATGGTTTCCTTTGCCGAGCAGAAGCTTTTTAGTTGGATGGAGTCCCACTTGTTTATTTCTGCTTTTATTGCTTTTGCTTTTGGTGTTGTATACAAGAAGTCATCACCAAGACCTATGTCAAGAAGCTTACTGCTTATGTTTTCTTCCAGGAGTTTTATGGTTTCAGGCCTTACATTTGAGTCTTTAATATATTCTGAGTTACTTTTTGCACATGGTCCAGTTTCATTCTTTTGCATGTGGCTGCCCGGTTTTCTCACTGCCATTTATTGAAGAGGCTGTCCTTTCCCCGTTGGATACTCTTGGCTTCTCTGTCATAAAGGAATTGGCCATATATGAGTGGAGTCAGTTTTTTCTTAGGTTTGCTTTCTACAAAGTATGAATCTTCTAATCCGTAGCAGAGAAGAAACGGCAAATTAGTAGATGTGATGTAGACCCATTAGAAGTAGGGAAAATGAAGGCAAAAATAAGACGACAATTGATAAAGAATGAAAAACTCCCAAATGTTAAGACTGGACTTGGGTCCTTCAACATAGGGCAAACAGCCACATATCCTTCAATAAATCCTGTGGTCATTACTTAACATCCTAAAAGTAGATATTTGTCAAATGGCCTAGAATTGAGAAAAACTTATTTTTTAAAAGTTTATTTATTTTTGAGAGAGAGAGAGAGAGTGAGTCTGAGCAGGGGAGGGACAGAGAGAGGGAGAGAGAGAATCCCAAGTGGGGACGTGGGGCTTGAACCCATGAACTGTCAGAGCAGCTGACATTAGAAGTCGGAAGCTTAACCGATTGAGTCACCCAGGCGCCCCGAATTGAGAAAAGTTTAAACCATGTTCTTTGTTCTATGGTTTAAAATCCATAGGATGATGTAAGTTTCAGAAAGATTTTTAGAAATAATATACTTCAAATAAATAAAATTTGAGTACTTTCAGGAGTTAGCTTTATTTGGGAATGTCACTCGATGGTATGCTTCCTTCCCAAGAAAGTAATCATGAGGCACCGCTGTAACTTGTTAGAGGTCAAGAGCCATGCCCCATACTTTTTCTATAGCTACCTGAGCACACTGTAAGAACTCAAACACATGTTGGCTGATTAGGCTTCTTTGTCGGCATTGAGATAAAAATTACAGAAACTCAATTGTTTTTGTAGCCATTATGCTGTTCCCACTTTGTCCTATTGTTGCTTCTTTCTTTAAAGTCCAACATTCTCTGTATCGATTGCTTTTTTTCCTTTGGAGATAGTGAAATTTATGCAAGGAGAGCAACCTTGCTGGGAACATTAGTTTCCTTTCCATGTTGTCTTTCCATGGCAGTGAACTCACCGGCTAACTCCCGTTGGGTACTAATCACAGTCATCGATCTTTACGAGCTGAGTGGTTTTCATCCTTTATTACCAGCTAGGAAGACCATTGTTTCAGGGATCAGCCATTTGTTGAGATGACTTATTAGGAAGGCCTTAAATTCTCAAAGTGTGGTCCTTGGACCACCAGCTGCAGCATCACCTGGGACCTTGTCAGAAATGCAAATTTTCTGGCCCCTCTCAGACTTACTGAATTAGAAACACAGTGGGTGGGACCCAGAACAAGCCCTCCAGGTGATTCTGATGCATGGTCAAGTTTGAGATTCAGTGCTTGAGATAAGAGTCCCAGTCTTCCTCCACCTCTCCGCTTTTGCACCCTCATGGGGACAAGCTGTTCTCCATTCAGAATATTTGGACTATAAATTTAGAGAGGTATGCAAGCTTCGTAAAAAGATCTGGCTGAGATAAACCTGGCTTAAAAAATTTTTTTTAATGTTTATTTATTTTTGAGACAGAGAGAGAACATGAGCAGGGGATGGGCAGAGAGAGGGAGACACAGAATCTGAAGCAGGTTCCAGGCACCGAAATGTCAGCACAGAGCCTGGCACGGGGCTCAAACTCACAAACCATGAGATCATGACCTGAACTGAAGTCTGACGCTTAACCAACTGAGCCACTCAGGCGCCCCGAGATAAATCTGGTTTTAAATTTTAGCTCTGCTACTTACTAGCTACAAGTCTTTGAGCACATTCTTTTTTTTTTTTTAATTTTTCTTTTAATGTTTGTTATTGAGAGAGAGAGAGACACACAGAGCATGAGCAGGGGAGGCGCAGAGAGAGAGGGAGACACAGAATCCGAAGCAGGCTCCGGTGCTGTCAGCACAGAATCTGACACGGGGCTCAAACTCACAAACTGCAAGATCATGACCTGAGCCGAAGTCGGACGCTCAACCGACTGAGCCACGCAGGCACCCCTTTGAGCACATTCTTAACACACTAAATGTTATTAGCCATTTTGAGACTTGGTTTATATAATGCTTTCCTCAAAGGGCTGTCCCAAAGACAGAAAGAGCTAATGTGTATTATAGCACTTTGTACAAAGCTTCACACACAAAAAAGGCTAAATGTTAGGACTCTTGTCCTTCCTTATTTTGTTTAGGCATCAGACATTTCCACTTGGAGAATGTTTTTCTATAAAAACAACATATGGTACTCAGAATCAAATGTACCTGAAATACGAAGATTAGCATTATACTTTAGACATGTTATGGGTTAAAAACAAGCCCAACAGGCTTTTGTGTATTGACCTGGGAACTTAATGATCCAGTTATTTCTTCATTTACTCGTGCCTTTAAAAAGCACAATACCATTTCCCTATAGGGAATTATATTCCAACTTCCAAAACGTAATTTACACATGACTTTTGGGACATGCTCTGTTCATTAGAGTTTCTAGGCATATAGGGTATCTTTAATGTAATCCAGATAGTCAAACTCAAGGAGCCAGGGATTGGGAAGCTCCATAAAATGAGTGTCTTTCCTCAATGCTAATAATATGCTTTGTAATTAAGCAAAGCTCAAAGGACAGCATAGTTGTGACTTGTTTTTGGTGGTGACTATGCTAAGTTGAAATGATGAAGTCAGACACTAAGGCAAAGTGGAGCTGACTTGAGGCACAGAGGAAAGTGGAAACGCCCATTTTGGGCACCTGTTGGCCATGAAGTAAAACTCATTGTCTGCAGGATAAATTTCTCACTGTGCATCTCGTTAACTCAGTTACCACATCATCAGGTGCCTTCAACGCTAGAGTTCAAGGGCAAGAGCTCCAGGTGCCTGAAATGAACCACTCATATTTTCTGCCTAACGGGAAAGGCACACATGGCGAGGTGACATCTCAACTTTTGTTTGAGGTCAATGATAAATTTTCCCTTCCTTAAACTTGGTCTGTCAAAATGTAAGTGGATGTGTCCCACAGGGACTGCTAATTTATTTGAAGCAGTGTGGTATGGTGAACAGCAGTGCATATGGGGCAGAATATCTGGGTTATAACCTTGGCCTTCCTTGTTGCAAGCAAGGTGATCTTTGATGTCATGCAACCCTTCTGAGCCTGAGTTTTCACTCATGTAAAAGGGTGGTGGTAATAATAATAATAGTAATAATACCCAACCTTCCTAATTCACAGGGCTATTGTTACAAGGAACAAATGAAATGACATATATGAATATCCTAACCCTGCCTTTAGGAGCATGGAATATTTAGCCAGAAAAATCCCTAGAAAGGTATCGAAAAATTTTTTTTCAACGTTTATTTATTTTGGGGACAGAGAGAGACAGAGCATGAACGGGGGAGGGGCAGAGAGAGAGGGAGACACAGAATCGGAAACAGGCTCCAGGCTCTGAGCCATCAGCCCAGCGCCTGACACGGGGCTCGAACTCACGGACCGCGAGATCGTGACCTGGCTGAAGTCGGACGCTTAACCGACTGCGCCACCCAGGCGCCCCCCTAGAAAGGTATCGGATGGAGCTTTTTTAACTACAGGGAGACCTCTTGATGGCAGAAAGCAAAGGAAGCAACTACAGATGGAATGGCCTTGAGTAACACGAAAGATTTTTCAAGACAGCATTCAACTTGGGAGTTCCTCTTTTCCTCTTTTTTTTAATTTTTTTTTAAATGTTTATTTATTTTGAGAGAGAGAGTTGGGGGGGGAGGGGCAGAGAGAGGGAGACACAGAATCTCAAGCAGGCTCCAGGCTCTGAGCTGTCAGCACAGAGACCGATGTGGGGCTCGAACTCATGAACCGTGAGATCACAACCTGAGCCAAAGTCAGACGCTTAACTGACTGAGCCACCCAGGCACCCCATCTTTTCCTACTTACAGCCAAGGACTCTCTACCCCTTCCGCCCCAGCTGGAGAAGGTGTTCCCAAAGGTTTCTGACAGGTGACTGCAGGGGTGGCCTGCAGCTGGTGTTTGCAGAACGTCTTCATTTAAACATACCAACCACCTTTCAGCACTTGTGTGAATGTTTGGCATCAGTGGGAACACATGAACTACAGCGACAGAAATGGAGTTGAAGAATCTGAACTCAAAAAACTATAAAGAGTAAAGCCATGTTGCCCTGTCATTTATTTACTTCTTTTTAAAAGTTTATTTATTTTTTTTATTGAAAAAAAAAATTTTTTTTTTCAACGTTTATTTATTTTTGGGACAGAGAGAGACAGAGCATGAACGGGGGAGGGGCAGAGAGAGAGGGAGACAGAGAATCGGAAACAGGCTCCAGGCTCTGAGCCATCAGCCCAGAGCCTGACGTGGGGCTCAAACTCATGGACCGCGAGATCGTGACCTGGCTGAAGTTGGACGCTTAACCGACTGTGCCACCCAAGCGCCCCTAAAAGTTTATTTTTTAATCTATTTTCAGAGAGAGAGAGATTGTAAGTGGGGAAGAGGCAAAGACAGAGAGGGAGAGAGAGAATTCCAAGCAGGCGCCACAGGGCCCGGTGTGGGGCTTGAACTCATGAATTCATGAACCGTGAGATCATGACCTGATCCGAAATCAAGAGTTGAATGCTTAAGCGACTCAGCCACCCAGGCATCCTGCCCTGTCATTTATGATTGTCTTTTGCCCATCCTGGCAGAGAGAAGGAGGTTTAGTATCTGAAGGGATAGAACAGAGAACCTCTGGATGGGGTACTTCAGACATACTTGTGGGAGTGGGCACCATACTATAACAACACAGAGAGATTAAGTGACCATATGTACTCTAAATTCAGAACAAATGGACCTCTAGCCCTGCTTTTCCAGTTGGCTGCCAGACCAGGGCTTTTACCTCTGGGCAGGACATTGGAAGGCTATTCTTGGAGAAATAGATCAAAGAATGAAGAGCTATTTATACTGACATCAGAGTTTCACCTTAAAAGGCACCACCCGTCCAAACCTACAGTGAAGTTCAAAGTCACCCAAACTCATCATATGCCTAGAGCTTCCAACCAGCTTTTCTTCTCTACTGGTTAGTATGTGTGGATGACCAAAAAGTCCTAGGTATCTGAGGAAAGTCCCTATCATGATAGGTTGAGATGAAAAAGGCAAACAGACAGCAGCAATGCAAAGCATACAGAGACAAGACAGGGAGAATAACACATAATAAAAAAGAAGCTCTTAAATTCTCAGAAGGAGGGCGCCTGGGTGGCTCAGCCAGTTAAGTGTCTGACTCTTGGTTTTGGCTCAGGTCATGATCTCACAGTTCGTGGTTTCAAGCCCCGCATTGGGTTCTGTGCTGACACGGTTTAGCCTGCTTGGGATTCTCTCTCTCTCTCTCTCTCTCTCTCTCTCTCTC
>NW_024412416.1:10133745-10144674 GCF_014898765.1 Herpailurus yagouaroundi
TCTCTTAAAAATAAATAAATAAACTTAAAAAAAAATTCCCAGAAGGAAAGGAGAACATACTGTGTCCATGGGGGGAGAAAAAAAAAAAAAAAACACCCAGGAGGCTATAAAAAAGAAACACTCAGGACAAAATGTGCTTCTAGAAATACAAACTCAATATATGAAAATTACCCAGAAAGTAGAGTAAGAAATATAGAAATGGAAGCTAGAATAACAATGTGAGAAAATTAGATAAGTACAGGAGATCCAATATCTAAATAACTTGAGTTCCCAGAATGAGAGAACAGAGAAAAAAAGGGGATGAAATCATCAAAGAAAAACTTGAAAAAAATGTCCCTGAGTTAAAAAACAGAAGTTTCCAGATTCAAAAGGTTTATTGAATGTACAGCGAAATGGATAAAAATAGACTTACAACAAGGCATAGCTTGTGAAATTTTGGAATGCTGTTAACAAACAACTTTCTGCAAGCTTCCAATGAGAAAAAGAAAGGATAAATAAAAAGGATTAGGAAGAAAAATGGGTTTGGGCATGCTTTTAAAATTCTTAATAAAAACTCCATCTTAGAATTCTCTACCCAAACTATCATTTAAGTTTGAGAGTTGAAAAAATACATTTTTGGGCACACACAGTCTCAAAACCTTTATGTCTCATGCACTATTTCTCAAGAATCTCATCTCGACTATGACATAGTCCACCGAAAACGAGAGAACAAATCAAGAGAGACACGGCGCACAGGAATTAGGACATCCAGTGAGAAAAGAGGAGGCCTCCCATCTTCTGAAGATCCCAGAAGGAGAGCTGTGCTTACACTGTGGCCAGCTGGCCCAGATTGGAGGAGTGAACTTGACAGACAGGTTGAGTGCTGCCATTAGCAAGATCCCCAACTGCCAGGGTGCCTGGGTGGCTCAGTTGGTTGAGGTCTGACTTTGGCTCTGGCCATGATCTCATAGTTCGTGTGAGTGCAAGCCCTGCATTGGGCTCGCTGCTGTCAGTGCAGAGCCCCTTTGGATCCTCTGTCCCCCTCTGTCTCTGCCCCTCCCCTGCTTCAGCCCTCTCTCTCAAAAATAAATAAAACATTAAAAAAAAATCCCCAACTCCCACGGACTTTTCTTTCCATTCGAGAACAGTGTGTTTGATAATCATACTGGCTTGTCTTGACCACATACTGACTCCTGAGAGCCAGCAATAAAGTCATAGGTTTGTGTGTTTGTTTATTTATTTAATTTTTTTTTTAACGGTTATTTGTTTTTGAGAGACACAGAGAGAGACAGAGCATGAGCCAGAGAGAGGTCGAGAGGTAGACACAAAATCCAAAGCAGTCTCCAGGCTCTGGGCTGTCAGCACAAAGCCCGATCCAGGGCTTGAACTCACAAACTGTGAGATCATGGCCTGAGCCAAAGTCGGATGAGCTACCCAGGCACCCCATAAGTCATAAGTTTAGAATCAGAAAATACTCAGTGGTCCACTAATAATGCTGCATGTCCTATACCTGGCTCATACTTTGGTCCTGCCCGGTTGCCCCAACTGTGGCAAGCTCTCTGTTTCCGAGGACTCACTGACAAGCTGTGACCCTACATGTGGCCCTTCCAGAAGGGGTGGAAGGTGAAGCCAGACTCAGACTCAAGGGACTCTGCTCACTTTTGCTTTTTCCAGGAGCCTTCGGCTAAAACAGGCATTCATTATTGCCTATCTCTTCCATGGGTAGGGTGGGCTGACTACTGAGTTTTTCAAAATGAAATAATGCATTGTTTAGGGACACATATACTCATGGTACAATTCTTATTTTTTTAATATAAAAGATGGCTTGACATTAAAATGAGGATTGTGGTTAATTCTCTGGGGAGTAAGTGGGGCAGGACGGAGTTAGAGAGGGGCACACAGTGGACCTTAAAATTAACACTTGTAATAGGGACACCTAACTAGCACAGTTGTTAGAGCACATGACGTTTGATCTCGAGGTCATGGGTTCAAGCCCCACCTTGGGTGTAGAGATTTCTTAATAAATAAAAATCAAAATAAAAAAATCACTTGTAATGTATTTCTAAGCCTAGGTTGTGGGACATTGCTGCTTAACTATTTTTAAAGTGTACATATATGTTTATACAGTCTTCTCTCTGTATTATATATGTTGTGATAAAATTGTTGAAATAAAAATGAACTGAAAGTCCTGTTTCTCGAGTGGATGCTTGAGTGATCCTGGGACCCAGTGAGGCAGATCTAAGGCAGAGTTATTTTGACTTTGATAGAGAGGAGGAAACTCCCAATGACTTAGGTATTAAATTCTCCTAGGAAGCTTTTTTTTTTTTTTTTTTTTTTTTCCCCTGACTTGCAGAGGCCTGTTCTTTAGGAATTGAGTCACTGGAAACATTAGGAAAGATGTGGTTACTTCTTTACCAACTGCTGGACCCTGCTTGTTCTCTGCCTTAATTCAGATATTACTGGGGGGGGGGCCCTAATTACAGTCAGTTACTGACTCATAACCATACTTTGCTCATGGTTATTTCCTCTGAGAAGAATATATGTGGTGTTTCTGCCTGACGTGTGTGTGTGTGTGTGTGTGTGTGTGTGTGTGTGTGTGTGTATCATTGCTCCGGAATGTCTTTACATGACCTTCAGCACAGGGTGGGCCTTGCTGGGAAGGCTTCGCCAGCTTCAGCGGAGGGCTGGGCAGCTCTAGCTGACACGCCCAGGCGATGGGTGTGGCTTGTAAGTGTCCAGTCTCACGGCTGTCATTTCACATTACCTGCTGTGTGGTCAGTAGTAATGGAACAGAATATGGAAGCTGACCTGTTCCTCTGGACTAGTCAGGACTCCAGGTTGCAAGGGGCAGAAAACCAACCCACAGATTAAACCACGAAGAGATTTATAGGCTCACTTAACTTTGCAGCGTAGAAGGAGATTCTGGCCCAACTGGACCCAAGCGTTCCAACAAAATCGTTAGCATGTTTCTATCTGCTTTCTCCAGTCCTGGCTTCTTTTTCAGGCTCTTATTGTCTTGCCTAGGGCCAGGTGACCATCCCTGATGCAATCACATGGACTGGAGTGGTAGACTGGTCTCATTGACAGCATATATACATACCCATCCCTGTCGGGGCTCCTGGGTGGCTCAGTCGGTTGAGCGTCCGACTTCAGGTCAGGTCATGATCTCACACTCTGAGTTCGAGCCCTGCATGGGGCTCTGTACTGACAGCTCAGAGCCTGGAGCCTGCTTCAGATTCTGTGTCTCCTTCTCTCTCTGCCCCTCCCCCGCTCATGCTCTGTCTCCTCTGTCTCCAAAGTAAATAAACATAAAAAAAAATTTATATACCCACCCCTGTCCTGGGGAGGGGCTTGGAACCACCATCTGACGTGGACTGAGAGAAGAAAAGGTAGTTTTCACTACAGCAGCTATGCACACATAGAAACTACCCCTGGAGTCAATTTTCAATAACTAATGTTTGAATTTATATGATGTCATGATAAATTTTAGGTCTGATTTATGAACTACCATTATCTTCTGACCTGGACATAGTTTATAAGTCTTCACACTTAAAAAAAGCCATGCTTAAAAACCTTGAGGGGCACCTGGGTGGCTCAGTCGGTTGAATGTCTGACTTCGGCTCAGGTCCTGATCTCATGGTGGGTGAGTTCGAGCCCTACCATGGGCTCTCTGCTGTCCATCCCCCTTCTCTACCCTTCCTCTGCTGACACTCGCTCTCTCTCAAAAATAAATAACTGTTAAAAAATAAAAAAATTAAAATCTTTAAAAAAAACTTAAAAAACGTTGAGGTTTCCAATTCAGATGAGTAAAGAAAGTCGTTTTTACTAAAGCAGTTTGACAGGAATAGAGCCCTTACGTCTGTATACTGAATGGGGGAAAAGTTAACAGGAGAAGTCAATCTGCTGCCTCTGATGGGTCTCAGAATAATTTACTCTGACTTGGGGCCTTCAATTCGATTTGATTAAGCAGTTCATGGTTTCGGCCTAGTTCAAAGACTTGTGCATGCAGTGTTCTCACTGAAGGGATTTCTTTCACAGTACCTGGGGAAAAAAGGGGTTTTAGATCTAAGAAGTTTGTTCCAAAACTCCTCCTTTATTATTTATTATTTCTCACTTGGTATTGTGCCTTCTCTGTGGGGACCTACATTATTCTCTTTCATTGCACAGTGGGTAAGATGGACTTTGGGGATACACTGCTTGCTTGCAAATGCCTCACTAACTCTGTGACGTCGACTCCGTTAGTCACTTCGCCTCTCTGCGTCTTCCATTCCCTCATCTGGGAAAACCTCCTACATAGGATTGCCTGCAGAAACTCCTTAGGACCTTGCTGGGCACATAGTGAGCACTTTATGAGTGATTTCTACCACTCTTATTATTTCAGGGGCTCTCAGAGCACACAGCCAAGGGGCCTGTTTGACTTCTGGTTGAGATGGGAGCGTGGAGGGCAGAGGGCAGGCGCCTGAAGCTGGGAAGCCCTATTAAAAGTAGAACAGAAATAGACAGGAGGAAACCAAGCGCTTTCTCTTCAGACTGCTATCAAACCACGCTTCGTTGCAGACTCTGGACTTGGGTATGGCCAGAGATCAAAGGCCCTCTTATGTGCGGTGACATTTCTGAGCACAGGGCTGAGTTGTAAAACTCTTGAATGGAAGATTTTGGCACTTGGAACAGCTTGGGATAGAAAGGCAGAATTTTTATAGAGGCGATTCATAGAACTGCTTATACTCATGGAGAATCCAGACTGTTATGACTCACTTGTCTCTTTATTGCTTTGGACCAAGAACTGTTGTTTCCTTTTAAGTCCCTCTGTAGGAGCTGAGCTACAGCCTAAGGCCCGACATAACTCTTTCGGGAAGACAGTGTGGCTTCAGTGAGCGTGAACAGGAATACCCCCTTGTTGGGCTGTGGGTCAAGTGTACTGGACAAGCCGAATAAGGATTTTATTTTTACCAGGAGATAGAGTTTCTTTTGGAAACTGGCAGCATCCTTAATGCTTCTTTAACTTCAGATAAGCTTCCCTTTTGTCTGTCTGCCCTTTTCATCGTATGAAAGCATAGGCTAAATTTGATTGTGTGACAAGCAGGGGGACAGTGGAACAACTTTGGGAAGTAGAAATCAGTGTGCCTGGGTGGCCTGCTATGCAATTAGGGATAGCAGAAGGGGTCATTTGGAGTCCAGCTTGCCCGAGGTTCTGTTGGGTCTCCTGGGAAGCACTGGGAAGTGGATTTTTGGGCTGATGGTAAGGCCTCGTGTGGTGGGCAGACTCCTAAGATAGCTCCGGGTGCTCCCCACCTCCTGGCACTTTACTCCTTCGTGTAACCTCCTCCTCATGTGTTCTTGCTGGACCTAGTGACCTGCTTCCCATGAACAGAATAGGACAAAGGTAGTGGGGTGTCACTTGCATTATTAGGTTACAAAGGACTGTGATTTCTACCTTGCAAGGACACTCTTTCCTGTTGCCCCTTTCTCATACTCTTCCTTGTCTTCTCTTTCATGCTTTGAGGAAGCCTGATGCCATGTTGGAAAGGCCCATGTGTCAGGGAACTGAAGGTGGCTTTTGGTCTATACCCTGCAAAGAACTGATACCCTCAGTCCAATACCTGTGAGGAACTGAGTCCTGGCACACTAGGGGAGTTTGGAAGCATGTCCTGCCCCAGTGGAACCTTGAGTTGACTGCAGTCCAGCTGTCACCTTGACTTCGGTCTTGTGAGAGGCCCTGAACCAGAGGACCCAGTCAGGCATTGCCTGGCTTCCTGGCCCTCTGAAACTGTGATTTGCGTATTGTTTTAATTTGCTAAATTTGGGCATAATTTTTAATGCCTCAGAAGGTAACTAATATAGCAGGTCAATGACATTTACCATCTCAAGCAAAGAGGGAGACAAAGTCTGCCCTCAAACTCTGGGGTTTTGAGTTCTCAAAGTGGGTTGGGAACTCACTGTGAGGTAGCAGATTATCCTGAATTCACCGAGGCAGAGTTTCTGAAGAACACGGTCTAGGGTTAGGCATGTCTTTAATGTAGAGCCTAGGGTTTATCTCAAGACCTTGGGAAAGAATGCCAGAAGCAGCAAAGCCATGATTTCTCTGGGATCCTGACTGAAGTTGAAGTCACTGGTTGGGAGGAAATCTACCCCCTTTGGTGACAACGAGTAGGAAGTGATAAGTGTGAGAAGGAGAAGCACATTCAGGTCTTCATTCACTGATAACTCTGGTTTCAGAATAGGATTACCATATGGGGGGCACCTGGGCGGCCCATTTGTTTAAGTATTCAACTCTTGATCTCAGCTGAGGTCTTGATCTCAGGCTGTTGATTGATCTCAGGGTCACGAAATGAAGCCTTGCATTAGGCTTCAAGCTCAGTGTGGAGCCTGCTTCAAAAAAAAAAAAAAAAAAAAAAAAGGAAGGGGGAGGAGCCAAAACAGCAGAACAGCATGGAAGTTTTTTCTGTGTCTGGTGTCCATGAGATACCGCCAGACCAACAATAAACCATCCTGCACACCTAGAAAACTGATCTGAGGAATAACACAACAATCTGCACAACCTGAACCACGGAATCAGCAGGTACGCGGCGCAGAGAGGTGAACTGGGGGAGAGAGAAGCTGTGGAGGGCAGGGAGCCACTTTTGCGGTGGAGAGAGGATGGAGACTGGGGCGGAGAGGGGGGGTGGGGTGGGGACAGAATACGGGAAAAGCACCCCCCCCCCAACCCACAAGCAGCTGGAGAGAAAGTGGAAAAGTGGAAACAGCCACAGGGACTGAACTAAAAAGGGAGAAAGGAGAAAGGAGAGGGTTTAAATTCCATTAAGACTATAAACAGGGGGGGCACAGAGTCTGAAACTCTGCAGCTCGATACCTGGTGGTGCTCTGATGGGAAGGGCAGATCCTCAGGAGCAGAGTGGGGCCCGGGATTCTTCAGGCCACACGGGGAGAGGCGGTTCCCCTGTGGGAGGACACCTGGTAGAGGCTGTGTGGGTCCCCAAAGGCAAGGTCCCAGTGGACCCGGGAGAACAGCCACATTCGCTGGTGCTGGAACAAGGTCGTTAAGGGTGAAGCCTGGTGCCAGGTGTGTGTTGTGAGTTTCCATAGTCCCTGAAATGCTGCTGCTGCACTATCTCGCAAACCTTTTCTGGGGTGGGCTGGCACCCGGCCGCAGTCTCTTGGCTTCGGCAGCAGCAGGGTTCCACGAATGTTCCTGGGTGTGGCCGGCACCTGGCCAGTGCTCGGTGAGAACGTCCCGCAGAGGAGCCGAGCGGGTCAGAGCTGTGGTCCCTCAGAAGTAAGGGGTCAGGAAACATAGCCGCATTTGAGATAAAACTCAGGAGGGAAGGGCTGCCTGGGGCTTGGTCACCGACAGCGTAAAAGCGGGGAGTGGTCAGAGGCCGAAGACAAAGGATGGGTGCACAATTGCGCACGGGGGAGAACAGAGTTCAATACTAGCGACTGAGTTGCTGGGTGTCAGGGCCACTGTTCCCGCGCATGCGCATAGGTACCTACAAGCACCAAAGCAATCCTCCCCAGTAAGCTAAGCAGCGCCATCTAGTGGAGAACGGAGCCGTTACACTAAGCCCTGCCCAACTGGGCCAACCTCACTCTTCAGGAACACAGGTCTCTCCCCCTGCTTAGATGTGCTTCATAGTTTGACTTACAGGGGAAAACAAAGTAATTTCAGTAGTATTTCAGTCTATTTGCCGGTCCACCTATTCAATTTTCTTTCTTTTTTTTCCCTTTTTTCTTTTTTCTCTTTTTCGTTTCTTTTCTTTTTCTTGAATACAGAAAGAGAAAAAAATCATTTTTATTTTCAATTTTTATTAAAAATAGTTTTCTTTCATTTTTTTTACTATATTTTTACTTTTGTGTAAATTTTTTCAAATTCTATTTTACTTCCATTATTTCATTTTAGTCTATTCAGTGTATTCATTTTTTCAAATTTTCAAACTATTTCCTTTTTTTTTTTCTATTTTTCTTTCCCCCTTTTTTTGTAATCTATCAAGCCCTTTTCAACACCCAGACAAAAACACACCTAGGATCTAGCATCATTTATTTGATTTGTGTGTGTGTGTGTTTGTTTTTAATTTTTTAATTTTAATATTTTTTAATTTTAATTTTTAAAAATTTAATTATTTTACCTAATTAATTCTTTTTCTCCCTTCAAAATGACGAAGCAAAGGAATTCACCCCAAAAGAAAGAGCAGGAAGAAACGACAGCCAGGGACTTAACCAACACAGATACAAGCAAGATGTCTAAACCAAAATTTAGAATCACAATAATAAGAATACTAGCTGGGATTGAAAACAGATTATAATCCCTTTCTCTGGAGATAAAAGAAGTAAAAGCTAGTCAGGATGAAATAAAAAATGCTATAACTGAGCTGCAAACTTGAATGGAGGCCACAGCAGCAAAGATGGATGAGGCAGAACAGAGAATCAGCAATATAGAGGTCAAACTTAAAGAGAATAATGAAGCAGGTTTGCTCCCTCCCTCTCTAACTTTTTTCCCCCCTTCCCCTACCCCATGGTCTTCTGCTAAGTTTTCCAGGATCCACATAAGAGAAAAAACATGGTGCCTGTCTTTCTCTGTATGACTTATTTCACTTAGCATAACACTTTCCAGTTCCATCCACGTTGCTACAAAAGGCCATATTTCACTCTTTCTCATTGCCACATAGTATTCCATTGTGTATATAAACCACAACTTCTTTATCCATTCGTCAGTTGATGGACATTTAGGCTCTTTCCATAATTTGGCTATTGTTGAAAGTGCTGCTATAAACATTGGGGTACAAGTGCCCTTATGCACCAGCACTCCTGTATCTGTTGGGTAAATTCCTAGCAGTGCTATTGCTGGGTCATACGGTAGATCTATTTTTAATTTTTTGAGGAATCTCCACACTGTTTTCCAGAACAGCTGCACCAGTTTGCATTCCTACCAACAGTGCAAGAGGGTTCCCATTTCTCCACATCCTCGCCAGCATCTATAGTCTCCTGATTTGTTCATTTTAGCTGCTCTAACTGGTGTGAGGTGATATCTCAGTGTGGTTTTGATTTGAATTTCCCTGATGAGGATTAACGGTGAGCATCTTTTCATGTGTCTGCTGGCCATCTGGATGTCTTCTTTAGAGAACTGTCTATTCATGTCTTCTGCCCATTTTTTCACTGGATTATTTGTTTTTTGGGTGTGGAGTTTGGTCAGTTCTTCATAGATTTTGGACACTAGCCTTTTGTCCAATATGTCATTTGCAAATATATTTTCCCATTCCATCAGCTGCCTTTTAGTTTTGTTGATTGTTTCCTTTGCAGTGCAGAAGCTTTTTATCTTCATGAGGTCCCAATAGTTCATTTTTGCTTTTAATTCCCTTGCCTTTGGAGAAGTATCAAGTAAGAAATTGCTGCGGCTGAGGTCAGAGAGGTTTTTCTCCTGCTTTCTTCTCTAGGGTTTTGATGGTTTCCTGTCTCACATTCAGGCTCTTCATCCATTTTGAATTTATTTTTGTGAATGGTGTAACAAAGTGTTCTAGTTTCATTCTTCTGCATGTTGCTGTCCATTTCTCCCAGCACCATTCGTTAAAACAGCCAAGAATTCTTTATCCATCAAGGCTGTCATTCAAAATAGAAGGAGAGATAGAAAGTTTCCCAGGCAAACAAAAATGAAAGGAGTTTGTGACCACTAAACCAGCCCTGCAAGAAATTTTAAGGGGGACTCTCTGAGGGGGTAAAAGATGAAAAAAAAAACAAACCACCAAACAAACAAGTAAAGACCAAAAGCAACAGAGACTAGAAAGGACCAGAGAACACCACCAGAAACTCCAACTCTACAAGCAAGATAATGGCAATAAATTCCTATCTTTCCGTACTCACTCTAAACGTCAATGGACTCAATGCTCCAACCAAAAGACATAGGGTAACAGAATGGATAAGAAAACAAGATCCATCTATATGGTGTTTACAAGAGACCCACTTTAGACCTAAAGACACCTTCAGATTGAAAGTAAGGCGATGGAGAACCATCTATCATGCTAATGGCCAACAAAAGAAAGCCAGAGTAGCCATACTTATATCAGACAATCGAGACTTTAAAATAAAGACTATCAAGAGATGCAGAAGGGCATTATATCATAATCAAGGGGTATATCCACCAAGAAGACCTAACAATTGTAAACATTTATGTGCCAAATGTGCAGGCACCCAAATATATAAATCAATTAATCACAAATATAAAGAAACTCGATAGTAATACCATAATAGTCAGAGACTTCAACACCCCACTCACAGCAATGAACAGATAATCTAATTAAAAAATCAACACGGAAACAATGGCTTTGAATGACACACTGGACCAAATGAACTTAACAGATATAGTCAGAACATTTCATCCTAAAGCAGCAGAATATACATTATTCTCCAGTGCACATTGAATATTCTCCAGAATAGACCATATACTGGGACACAAATCAGCCCTCAACAAGTGCAAAAAGATCGAGATCATACTGTGCATATTTTCAGACCACAACGCTATGAAACTCAAAATCAACCACAAGAAAAAATTTGGAAAGATAACAAATACTTGGAGACTGAAGAACATCCTACTAAAGAAGGAATGGGCCAACCAAGCAGTTAAAGAGGAAATTAAAAAGTACATGGAAGCCAATGAAAATGATAACACCACAGCCCAAAACCTCTGGGATGCAGCAAAGGTGGTCACAAGGGGGAAGTATATAGCAATCCAGGCCTTCCTAAAGAAGGAAGAAAGGTCTCAGATGCATGACCTAACCTTACACCTTAAAGAGCTGGAAAAGGAACAGCAAATAAAACCGAAAACCGGCAGAAGACAAGAAATAATGAAGATTAGAGCAGAAATCAATGCTATAGAAACCAAACAAACAGTAGAACAGATCAATGAAACCAGGAGCTGGTTCTTTGAAAGAATTAACAAAATTGATAAACCACTAGCCAGTT